>NC_030859.1:1835647-1910467 GCF_000208745.1 Theobroma cacao
ATAAAATATTATGAATATATATAATTGTATAAATATATTATATATACATATATTTAATTTATACATAAACATTACTATAATTTATAATAAACTTTATTTATATGATTACACTTAATAACTTTATTAGTTATCACTTTAGATTTTATAACATATTATTTATAATTAGTTATTATTTATACAAACTTTGATATAAAACATTATAACATATAAATTATATAATTAATTTCATATATATATAATTATGGATGAAGTTTATAATTTTTAATATTATAATTGGCAAAATAAATAGTGATAAAACTTTGGTCCATTGGTCCAAAATCAGACCAACTTTACCAATTCTATGTTTGGTCGGTTTTGTCTTTTTTTATATTTGGTCGATTTTTTAAAAATGATTGGTCCATTTAGTCCTTAAGTATAGTAGACCAAACCACCCAATCCACCAGTTTGCTCACCCTTAACCAAATAGAGGCAAAGCAAAAAGGACAGCACGGATTTTATTTAAATAAGATATAATAAATTATTCAAAAAAATTTAAATAAATTTTTATTTTTATCATATTTAATCAAATTCTTTATTTTGAGTCCAATATGAATTAATGGTAAACTAATTGCCATTTTATATATACATGATACCGATATGACATTGATGTCAGTTGTGAAAAAATGTTATATCAGCATGTCCACGTTATTATTAATTATGATATGTGAACGTCACATGACATAAAATGATAAATAATATTTGAATTGTTTAAATAATTCGATAGTGTTTTTTAGATATTATATCTTTATATAAACCTTGTGATAATTAAAGAAAAAAAAAAGCAAAAGAGTGTCATAAGAGATTGATATTCACTTAAGCATACAATTAGGTTTAGACTTGATAATTTTGGATACGGTATGTTAATACGACATGGGAAGACATGGGGTTAAATAAGTTTGGATTTAGCTTTAACATGTTCCGTGTTTGACACGTTTAAGATATAAAAATTTTCGTATCTTAACGTGTCAAATACGAGTAACGCATTTAATTAATCGTGTTTAGACGTGTATATGTAATACGTTTATCAAGTTGTTAAAAATTAATAATCCAAGATTATTTTAACCTTACTTAAATAATTTTAAACAATTATTTTAATTTTTTTTTAAATTTTGGAAAGATAATAATGTAATTATATCATGTATAAACTTTAATTTTGAACATTTGTTTTGTTATATTTGATGTTATTATTATTTTGTTTTGTTATAATTATTGATTTTAAATTTAAATAATATTATTATAGTTAATTATAAATTTTTTAATTTAATTGTGTTAAATGTATTAATTGTTTTATTAATCATGTCGTGTCGTATATTGATGTGTTTAACGAATGTGTTAATTGTGTCGTGTCGTGTTACACGGTTATTAAATATATACGTGTACGCGTTTTAGATTTAAAACATGAATATTATTTGTGTGGTGTTCGTATTTAATCTTAATGTGTTTCATATCTGACACGTTTAAGACACGAAAACATGAATTGTCAGATCTGATTAAAGTAATGGTATTTAATTAATAATAATTACATTTATGAATGGATTAAGGGTATTAATTATGTGATTAAAGAATGCAAAGGCCAAAGAGACAGATCACGTGACTCTCGTACCAAAGCATTATAAAAGACCGAACAGCATCACATGTATGCAAGTGTATGTCTTTATACATTGTATGATAAAGATTAGGCAAAGCTGACATTTCCCCACATAATTAAAAGCTTAATATTGCTTTTGCTACCATATTAAAATAATCAAAAGGCAAACTCATCGACCCCAGATTTAGGTTGTTAATTAAAATTTGCTGTTTCTATGTTAAAGTGTGTGGGATAATTTAATTAGCTAGACTGGTCCATGTTTTGGCCAAAATTTTCCTTCAAATAATTTATTAATTTATTTAAAGGTAATTGATGGCCTTTTATTTTTTTATAATGTTTTAAAAGTGAATTATAAGATTTTTTTAAATAATTAAAACTTTATCCATCAAAACAAATTGTAAAAATTTAAAGAAATATATTTCAATACATCAAAGGTTATTATTATTATTATTATTATAAGATTTTATTTCGATGATCACTTGTAAATTAAAGAAATTTATGCACAAGTGTTACTGTTATGGATCTTACATCAATAAGAAATGAGATAAATTTCGGGTTTATAAGTAAATGTCATCTTTCACCTATTATATATGTCTTTTTATGTTGAAATGTGAGCTCGTGAACATGTTATAAGAGTTTATCAAACTTTTTACTAATGTGGGACTTCTTGAAAGATACAACATTGAGTTAAATTCGAATCAAGGTGGGTTTTCCCTCCCCTATAAGTGAAAGAGTATATGCAAAGAGAGAATTACACAATCAAGTGAGTAAAATATAACGTATTTTACATTAGTAAAAGATGCATGTGACATTACCATTTTGTCTTGAATCTTACTAGTAAAAGAAAATAAAAAAAATAAAGAAAGATTAACAATTTGTATATCGCTCAACATTAAAATAAGAGAAAATTGTGATAAATAACTTTTCTCATAAGCTCAATTCAAAAATATAATTTTTTATAATTTAAATTATTTTTAGTCAATTTTTTACATGACTTGACAATAATACCCTTTAAATAACTTCAGATAAATTAAAATGGTTTCAGTTTTCTCTATCCCGCCATCCAAATAAAAATTACAAAATTAAATCTCGATTTTTCTCTCTAGTCAAATGCTGTTTATCTCGCCATTCAAAGAACATAGATGACATCAAGCTCTTTCCTATTCTGTTTTATTTTTGTAGATGGTGGATCTTGGGGTTCTCAAGGGCAATGAACAATGATTTTGCTCTTCTATGGTGATTGTAGGCAGTATGATGAATGTGGTAACTGGATGCTTTCTAGTGATGATTTGCTTTGAAAGGTGTGCGGCAATGGAGATGTCTGTGTTGATGAGTTGGATCGGATTGGTTAAGATGATGGGCTCCTAGAGAAGGAATAGCTAAAGCATGTTTGATGAGTTTTATGATGGTTCACGGTTTTATTGTGTTTGAGATTGGGATGATTGTTAAGCATCTTTATTGGGGATTTTGATTTTTTTTATGGGATTTTGAGTTGAAATTGTTAAAGGAATATTTTGTAGAGGAAGTATATTTTATTTTTGTATAAGGGGAGTGAGCAAGACCCTCTTGATAGAGATATATTTTGTCTTGCTTTAGAGGGTTATGGAGTTTTGTAACCTATCTTTTATGAATTGCACAATTTCATGGCTTAGTAAAAAAAAAAAAGTATACGTTTTAGGTTCTTGAGTTTATTAGTTTATTCATAGAACCCCAAAGTTAAGGAGTTGAATTGATTAGACTAGTTTTTAAGTATTACGAGACTAGTTTTTAGGTAATTGCGTGACTTAATCACTATGTGACTGATTTTTGGTATTATGTGATTGGTTTTAGGCATTGCGTGACTGATTTTTAGGCATTGCGTTACTAGTTTTTAAGCAATGCTTAAGTCACACAATCCCTTACTAACTAGTCACGCAATATATATCAACTAGTCACACAATGCTATATCAACTAGTCACACAATACTTAAAAACTAGTCACGTAATGTCCAAAGTCAGTCACATAATGCCTAAAAACTAGTCACGTAATATCTAAAGTCAGTCACGCAATATCCAAAGTCAATCATGAATGCCCAAAAACTAGCAAAACTACTGAATTCCATTTAACAAGATCAACAACTTCAAACGATACACAATATTCCATTTAACAACATAATTAATGAATATGCCTACTTGACAAAGAATGCTCAAAATGTTCAAAGGTTTTTCTTCATATATAAAAGTTCACTCCAAAATGCTTAAAAATGCTCGAAACGCTCAAAGATTTTCCTTGTGTATCAAAAACTTCTCTAAAATGCTCAAAATGCTTAAACATTTTTCTTTATGATAAGGAATACTCCAGAGATAAATAGTCTGATGAGAAAAACTCAAAGAATATGAGTCGGTTTGAGGCGCAAACCTAAACATACTTGACCTGTTAATAAGTTTCGGGTTGAGACGCGGAACCAAATAAATGAGTTTGTTTCATTAAGGGTAATTTTAGCCAAATTTTAATTCTCTTGATTAAAAACAGTTAAAATTATGAGAAGATCTATTATCAGAAACACTTTATACATGAGGCCCATTTAAAAAAAATCCTTAAAATAAAGGTTTTTTTTTCTTTGAATTGAATATAACAATTTTCTCCATGGTCTCCTAGTTTTAATTTAGCCGTGCAACTCCATAAATAATAGTTTGGCAACCATTAGAAAGGTATGGAAGTGTATAGCGCTGTAAAATTCAAATCGAATCGAAGAATCACATCAAACCAAACTAAATCGAATTAAGTTTTAATTTTTTTAATTTGGTTAGTTCGGTATCTGATTATTTAGGTTAATTAAGTTCGATTAAAATGGTTTAATCGGTTCGATTTTTGATTTTAAATTTTCTCAACTAAAATAACCGAAATAACCTAATTGAGTAATATTTCAAAAAAATAACTGAGTTTTGAGTTCAAAAAACCAACCAGAATTTTTCATTTATTACTTAAATAAAAAACAAAATAAAAGAAAATCTAAAAAATTAAAAAACAAAATAAAAATAATGTCAACATGAGATCTTGTAAAAAAATGTCACATTCTCACAATTTTTTCCCTTAGAATCAAATCAATCAAAGTAATTTAGTGTTTGATTTTATGGTTATTAAACTACTTCTGTTCAATTTTGATTTTTTGAGAAGAAGAGTTCGATTTTTTCAATTTTGAAATTTTCAAAACCGATTTTACCGAATTAACTATTCACACAACCCTAGAAGTGTAGATATTGCCATGAATTTTTTTTCCTTTCTAATTCATATTCCCACTTCCCAACTATTTTTCTATTAAAAATATTGTTTCAAAATATCTCCAATTATTATATTTTTAATCCTATGATTTAAGTCTGAATTTGTTTCCTCTATTATCTGAATTACATGATTTTAGTCATTTATCCAAATTTTAATGAGTATAATCCTTACACTTTTATTACTTGATAACATTATTAACCTATTTGTAATTAGATTTGGTCACCCAATTTTTTTTGTTTATAACGTGATATACTAATCAAAATGTTTTTAAGCATGCGACAAATTTTAATACAAAAGCTTTCACTTTTAATAAAAATACTAAAGTTTTAGATTTTTTAAAAATAATTATTATTTAAGTAAAATAATAAATTAAAATTATTAATCTGTTTTAATATATTAAGTCATTATCAAAGTGTCACATCATTGAAATTAAAAGTAAAATTTTAGCATTATTATCCATTATTTTTAAATCTGACTTTTAATAAAAGTGTGTTGACGAAATTCATTAAATTCGAGATAGAGAAACTAAAACCAAATTTCAATAAAAAAGTATTTATAATGTAATTTTTATTAATTTTATATAAAAAAGTCCAGCTATTGGGAAAAAGTTGAAAATATCTTCCTACATTCTTTTTGTTACATGAGAAAATACTTTTCTTATGCCTATTTTGGTCTTTTCATATAATATGATGGTGTTATAAACGTAAATGACCAGTTGGCCTGGTCTAAAAGAGTTAAAATGGGACCCAACTCCTACGCCACGTGTAGTAGTTCCATTGACTGAGATATTTGAAGACGATTGGCTACGTATCAACATCACTGTATATTATTCTGATTTATTAGATTTCCTATAAATTTTGTAAAGGGCTTGAAAGTTGAAATTAATTTATGTAATTTAAAAACAAATTATCATTATTTTTTAAAAGGGCATAAATTACTTTAATTAAAATTTTTAATAAGTAAAATTAAAAGGGCTCGTCCTACTTAATCATAAAAAAATTCAAAATTCATAATGACTCAAGTTTAAGTACGACTTAATAACTTTTCAAATTTAAATTATGTAATCTATCAAAATTTAAATTTAAATTATTAATATTAATTAATTTTAATTTTTAACAATAACATTTATATTAAATGTGAAATAAGATATCACGGTTTTATCTACTCAAATTCTTGATACTCATCAAGATCACACATTATAGTTATAATCGACCCTTATTTTGTAAAAATAAGATCCTATGAAACAATTTTACATTTTTCTTTAGAGAGGGATATTTGGTTGTTGATAATAAAAAAACTACAAATTACCTCTAAATTTTCAGAGAAAATTTCTTGTTAAGGATTTAGAATTTTTTTTTCTATGAAGCCAAACACAGTTAAGACGACTCAATCTTTATAACTAAATTATACATAAAAACAACGTGCTTAATTAATTAAGCAATAAATTGAAATAAATAAAAAAACGTGTCCTTTTTAATTTATGGATTGAATTTTTGAAATTCTTGAGAAAAAAATAAAACTGTTAAAAATAAAAAACCCAGTAATTAAATTTTAATTGCTTGGAGTTAAAACCCTAAAAAGTCTGCCTTGTAAGAATAAAGTTCTTTCTCCCCCTAGGATTAATCATTGCCGTCATTCCTTTTCATCCAACGGCTCAGATCTCTCCACCGGTTTAGCTTATCACTCTTTTTTTTTTTACACTTCACTTGCTCTCTGTTTCTCTTCTCTGTTCTGTGCTTTCTGTCTCGATATGGCAAAAGCCTCCACCTTCAAACGCCAACTCTCTTGTTCAGTTCCAATCTGATTACTATATTTGTCGTTTTTTTCCCCTTAATTTTGTAAATACATCTGTAAATTTGCAAGAAATCATGTTTCAAAGAAAAAAAATATAAAAAGCTTGATTATTTTGTTTTGCTTTGTTTTTTTAATAAAATTCGAGGAAATGGGTTTCTAGTTTTGATCACGAAACTTTAACTTTGGAGCCTTTTTAGCAAAACCCGTTTATTTTTTTTATCAATCTTAAGCTGATACCCAGCCTTAAGTTTTCATCTCTTTCTCTTTCTCTTTTTTATTTTTTGTTTTTGATCGCAAAAAACCAGAACCTTCGAGGCTTTGAAGCAAAACCCATTTCATGTTATATCAATCTTAAGCTGATTCCCAGTTCAAGTTTCAATACTTGAGGTTAATGGGTTCTTAGTTTCGATCACAGAAATCAAAGCTTTTGAGCCTGTGGAAAACCCATTTTCAACATATCAATTTTGAGCTGATCATCATCTTCAAAGATGATGTCTATGCTGAAAAACCCAGATTTCACTGAGGACTTAGGGAAGCTTATTAGGGACCAAAAGCATCAAGATGGGGCAACCGACAGTATATCGAGTGATCTAGAGAAGGAACTGAACATTTATAGAAGTGGCTCAGCTCCTCCTACTGTGGAAGGTTCATTGAACTCAATTGGTGGCTTATTTAACAGTAAAGGTGGAATCTTGAGTGAGGAGGAGCTCAGGGCTGATCCAGCCTATGTGAACTACTATTATTCCAATGGGAATCTGAACCCAAGATTGCCTCCTCCACTGTTGTCAAGGGAGGATTGGAGGTTTGCTCAGAGGTTGCAAGGAGGGAATGGGAATAATGGGAACAATGGGAGCGATGAGAATAGGTCACTTTTTGCGGTGCAGCCAGGGTTTGGAGAGGAGGAGGAGAATGGTGGTGGTGGTAGTGGGGTAAAGTGGGGAGGAGGAGATGGGTTGATAGGGCTGCCTGGGTTGGGGGGTCTGGGAACTAGGCAGAAGAGCATTGCTGAGATCTTTCAGGTGATGACTCGGTATATTTTGACACTGTTTTTGAGTTTATTGTGGATTGATAGTGTTTGCTTCAGTTTGATTTTGATAAGGTTTAGTACAGTTTCAGAGTTGTCAATGTTGTTCTGGTTTCTTTTCTTGAAATTAGTGATGTTTTAGTATGTTGTAACTAGGTGTTTTGATTGGAAGTTGAGTGTTTTGAACTGAATAATCTGTGCTTTATGCAAAATACGTTACGGGTTACCTACTTGAACCTTTGGTTATTTGCAGTGTGTAATGTTTATTTTATGATGGTGCTTTTTTGGCAGAATAATTTGTCAGGCTTGACATTGGACATCTGTGCTTTGACAATTGGCTTTTTCAATAATGCTTCATATTTTTTACCTTTTTCTTTGGGTTTGTTAAATTTTGTTTATTTTTTAGTGAAAATCCTGTAATATCAAAGAAGTTGCAATAAGTCTGCTTTTGAAACTGCGAATGGGAATGATTCACCTATTCTTTTGCTTATGTTTGCTATTAAGTGCTGCATATTGGTTGGGTTGTCCCTTGTATGGCTAGCTTCTGTCAGGATGTTTGCCTATCAAATATTGTTGTATGATGTGCATTGAAGGTTGTTCCTGTCACTATCTTATAAGAAGAGAAAGAGTTAACAGCATAATTTCCATTGGCTTTTTGTGGGATGACAGTTGTGCCTTGGATCAGTAATGTGGTGGAAAGTGATTGGCACCCTGGACTGTTGAGGCATTGAGTGGGAAATAAACTTCCTACACTGGGATAACCTTTCAAAATTTTCTAATTTAATCATGGTTGTAATTAATGTGGCATTGAGGGTCAAATTATTTTAACTTCTACTGCATAGTTGGGAAGATGGTTGTAATTAATGTGGCATTGAGGGTCAAATTATTTTAACTTCTACTGTGTATTTGGAAAGTTTCATTAGTTGCTTTGTAATGGCTTGTAGCCTGTAAGATCTAGTTGAAATACTAATTCCACTTTTAGATCCTTCCTGCAGATGTTGTTATGTAACACATGTTTGCATTAAGTAAATGTGTGATAGCAACCCTAAGCATATAGTTCTATCCGGTATAATGTGATTGTGACCTTTGCTTTGTTGAACAACAAATTAACAAAGAATCTTGTTGCTTTCTTTTTTTCCATTTTGGGTACATAATTTTTTGGAAGTAAGAATTCATAATGTCTTTTTATAATGGTCTTCTTTAAATTTACTTCTTGAACATATGGTATTTGCATGTTTTATTTTGTGCATTTCATAATGTACACTTGTGCGTGTGGTTATTGGCTTTCATTGATGCTGCTCTAAAACTGTATATTTCCACTCTCCCTGTCATTCTCCCTTTCTTTTGCTATTAGCTTTATTGTTTAATTTTGAAATGTAGGATGATATAAATCATGTAACGAATGCCTCAAGGCACCCATCTCGTCCAGCTAGCCGCAATGCATTTGATGATGGAAATGGAAGTTCTGAAGCCCAATTTGCTAATCTGCATCATGAATTAACATCTGTTGATGCTTTACGCTTTAGTGCAAATAAACCAGGAATGCCTTCAGTCCAAAATGTTGGTTCCTCAGCTTCTCATACTTATGCTTCTGCTTTGGGTCTATCCTTGTCAAGAAGTACCACCCCTGATCCTCAACTTGCAGCTAGGGCTCCTAGTCCTCGCATTCCACCCATTGGTGGCCGGTCTAGTTCCATGGACAAAAGAAGTGTGACCGGTTCAAATTCATTCAATGGTGTCAGTTCCAACAGTTTTAATGGTATCTCAGCAAGTGTGGGTGAGTCTGCAGAGCTAGTTGCTGCTTTGTCTGGCTTGAATCTGTCAACAAATGGTGTGATAGATAAAGAGAATCATTCACGGTCACAGGCTCATCATGGAATTGATGACAACCAGAATCTCATCAATCGACAGGTTGATCAGAAGCATATCAAACAAAATTCATACCTGAATAAGTTGGAACCTGAACATTTTCATTCACATTCTATTGCTCAGTCTGCTAAAGGACCCTATTTGAATATGGGTAAAAGCAGTGGAGTTGGTATGGACTTTAAGAAGTCTTCTTTAATGGCTGATGGACAGGTTGAACTCCGTAAATCTGCTAACTCATACTCGAAGGGATCTTCTACACCCACAGTCAATGGTGCAGGAAGTCCTCCGAACCACCAGAATCTGGATAACATGAATTCTCCATTTCCAAACTATGGCTTAAGTGGCTTCTCTATAAATCCTTCATCACCCCCCATGATGGGAAACCAACTTGGGACTGGTTCTTTGCCACCTTTATTTGAAAATGTTGCTGCTCTGTCTGCAATGGGAGGAACTGGCTTGGAATCTAGAGCACTGGCAGGAGGTTTGGCTATGAATCCAAATTTGATGGCTGCAGCAGTGGAACTGCAGAATCTTAGTAGATTGGGAAACCATAATTCAGGAAATGCTCTCCAAGCACCACTCTTGGACCCATTGTATCTTCAGTACTTGAGATCAAATGAATTAGCTGCTGCACAGGTTGCAGCTCTCAATGATGCCATGGTTGATAGGGAGTACAGTGGTAATTCATACATGGATTTGCTTGGTATTCAAAAAGCTTACTTAGGGGCACTTCTTTCACCACAGAAATCATACTATGGAAATCCTGCGCTTGCTCTTGGCATGTCATATCCTGGAAGTCCCCTAGCAGGTCCCCTTTTTCCAAACTCTGCTGTAGGGTCTGGAAGTCCTGTCCGACACAGTGAGCGAAACATGCGCTTTGCTTCTGGGTTGAGGAATGTGCCTGGTGGAGTCATGGGGGCTTGGCATTCAGAAGCTGCTGGTAACTTGGATGAAAGTTTTGCATCCTCTTTGCTAGATGAATTTAAAAGCAACAAAACTAAATGTTTTGAACTTTCAGAAATTGCAGGTCATGTTGTTGAGTTCAGGTAAATTCTAGTTAAACTCCTTTCCACTTGTTGTGGACTTCTAAAGGTTTAGTGCATTTGCTAACTACCTTATATAAGCAGTGCCGATCAGTATGGGAGTCGATTTATTCAGCAGAAACTTGAGACAGCCACAATAGAAGAGAAAAATATGGTTTTCCATGAAATCATGCCCCAAGCACTTTCTTTAATGACTGATGTGTTTGGTAATTATGTGATTCAAAAGGTATTTTGCATTGAGTATCAAAATTTCTTATGACATGCTTATGAGGTTTAAGTATGTTTCTTTCTTCTTCTTTGACTCTTTTTGCGATAATTTGTGCAATCATCTTGCAAAATCTGTACCAAAAGCTCATCAACTGATTTCTTTATCCGCGGATACAGTTTTTTGAGCATGGATCTGCATCCCAAATAAGAGAACTGGCTGACCAGCTGACTGGGCATGTGTTGACGCTTAGCCTTCAAATGTATGGCTGTCGAGTGATTCAGAAGGTGGATTTCCCGGACAGTTACTCTTGTTGTGGTTATTTTTTATTTCATATAAAACTTGTTCTTCCAGCTGGAGCTGAATCTTTCATTTTCCAAAAATCTATGGAATGGTTAATTCATACGAGCATTAATTGCATGTGGCTTGACCTGCACAATGATGCATATTATATTAAATTATAGGCATTGCTGTATAAAATTTAATGATTGTTTTAAGACAGAATGGCTGTTTCATTACGATGCTGTTTGAATCTATGCTGTTATATTTGACATTGCAATGGAACTAAAGCTTTTGCATGTATTGCTCTTTGATCTGCTATTCAGGCTATAGAGGTTGTTGAGCTAGACCAGAAGACTAGAATGGTCAAAGAGCTTGATGGACATGTTATGCGCTGTGTACGTGATCAAAACGGGAACCATGTTATCCAGAAGTGTATAGAATGCGTACCTGAAGATGCTATTCAGTTTATTGTTTCAACATTTTACGATCAAGTTGTGACACTATCCACTCATCCATATGGTTGTCGAGTGATTCAGGTTTAAAGACTTTGTGTTGCTAATTTAACATATGTTTTTCATTTGGGTATCATGGCCTGGGACAAATAAATTCAAATGTTCTGACTTCGTAATGGTACATATGTTTTGTTACAGAGAGTCCTAGAGCATTGTCATGAAGCAAAAACCCAACATATAATGATGGATGAGATTTTGCAGTCTGTTTGCATGTTGGCTCAAGACCAATATGGGAATTATGTTGTACAGGTTTGTCATTTATTTTGGCTGCTCTTTACCTTGTCCTTGTAGCTTCATTTGGTTCTGTATTATCTTGTAAATGGTTCTTTTGAGAGAGCAATTCCTTTTCTAGTTTGTATTTAAAATTATATTGATTATAGAAAAATCTATTCTTATGATACCACGATGATGGGCGAAGTTGCATCCCATGGTTGATTAGAAAATATCTAACTTATGGAAATTTGTTGTAAGTATGCTGTCAGATCTGTTGATTAAGGTAAAAATTTATATGCATTACAATAAGCTGCATTTTGCGTTTCTGGTCTTTCCTTCCGAAATAAAAGTTGAATGGACAGGCTTAGTGGTCCTAGTTGATGTTCATAAGTTATCCTCTTAACTACTTGTGTCAATTATAGAATGCTGGACAAGTTCTAGCTGGAGAGCTTGAAGTAGTTTACAAACCCCCAATGCACACACATTGGAATCTGTACCCGCAATGTTATTGTTTTAAAGCATCAGATGGAATCTACTTGCAGCCATTGCTTCTGTGCCTTTTAGCCTGTCTTGTTTGTCTTGTGTTCAGAATTGAGCTAAAGATCTTTCCCTCTTTCTGCCCCTTACATGTCTGTATTTGGTTGTTCCGGATCATCTTCTTCTGACTGCTTGCTTCTAATAATATTACAGCATGTTCTGGAGCATGGGAAACCACATGAGCGCTCTGCAATAATCAAGAAACTAACTGGGCAGATAGTTCAAATGAGCCAGCAGAAGTTTGCATCTAATGTTATAGAAAAGTGTTTAACTTTTGGAACTCCTGTAGAACGCCAAAACCTGGTCGATGAGATGCTTGGTTCCACTGATGAAAATGAGCCCCTTCAGGTTTGTGATTCACCATTTGTGGCCATTTGTTGACTAAACTGAAAAGCATTAATGCATGTTCATTTTCTGCTTTTGCTATTGTTTTATATTTTAGACCCTTGTTTCCCTGCGCTGTCCATGGAGATATCATGGTTCCCGATGATACAAACTTGGGGTTTTGTAGGTTATCTCTCATGAGGCTGCATAAGAATAATGTTGAGAATATGGCATCTTTTCTCAAGTCGATGGTTCTTTTATTTCTATTTTTTAACAGGAACTTACTAGGTTTCTGTGTTTGTAAAAACAATTTGAAGGACAGTGATGTTTCTGTTAACTTTTCAATGCTTTTACATGTTCTAGCTTTGCTTCACGGTTTCTCAACTTTCTTCTCCTTAATTTGGTTTTTGTTTATTCTTGTTAGGTGATGATGAAAGATCAGTTTGCAAACTATGTTGTACAGAAAGTGCTGGAAACCTGTGATGACCAGCAGCTTGAATTAATTCTCAACCGAATAAAGGTTCACTTGAATGCTTTGAAGAAGTATACTTACGGGAAGCACATAGTTGCACGTGTAGAGAAACTTGTTGCAGCTGGAGGTAATTGCATTTGATTTCTCTTGTTCCATAAGGTTTTGGCTGATTTCTTTTGTTGCATTGCGTTGGCTGATTGTTGAAAACATGAGTCATGTGCCATATAGAAATTTGTTTTAACCATTTGAATGGCTTTTCGGATGCCCGGGCTTTCTTGTCTTCAGCCAAATAGCATTGTGAAGTAGAACTTTGTATATATGCTTTTTCTCCCTTTGTTTTTGTAATTATTTGTGGGTAAACAACACTTGCACACCTGTTATTTTGGGTTTGATAGAAATCGACCTTGGTGGTTTCATTTTTGACCCTTACATACTTCACATGGAGTTCATAGTTGGAGACTTCTAGGTTTTTCCACAATGCTACTGTCTTTGTTGTTTGTTAAAGTACCAGCAATTACTCTTGCCCCTATTAGAACTGCAGTCTTTGATACCCAACTGTTGGAAATAGCGTGCTGATAACGGTGCTTCATCTTTTGCAGAGCGGAGGATCAGCATTCTGACTCCAAACCCGGCAGCTTAGATGGTGTAGGAAATGAACTTGTTGTACAGCTAACTGGGGTTAGTATGAGCGCCTCTCTCTTTCTTCTTTCTTTTTCATGTCTAATGACAGCCCCGTCTATTTTTTTGGGATAGATGGGAGCTGGTTGAAAATAAATATTGTCGGTTGTACTTAAAACTGTACATTGTAGTTGGAGGATATACCTAGAATCAGGTTAGCTGAGGCTCAGATGGTGAACAAGCTGAGGCCTTTATCTGCAGAGGAGATAAAAAGTTATTGTACACGTTTTAAGGTTGTAAAAAGGGAGCAGGTAGTAAATTTGTGATCATGACTGTACAAATTTATCAGGTTGAGAGAGCCTTTGTGTTTAGGAGTCTGGAATTTTTCTTCTGTATGGAATTATCTTTTTCCTGATTTAATGAACTTTTCCCATACCGTGATGTGTGTCATGTTTGAGCTAGTATTGATATCCTGGCTCAATTTACGAGTTTTTTTTTTTCTCTTGCTAAATTGTTCTTTAGTATACAGAGCTACCTTTGTTTTGTTTCTCAGATACTATCAAAATCACTTGCTCAAGTAAAATTTTTAAGTATAATGGAGAACTGATGACAGGAGACATCACATACAACTATTTTGAAGAGAGTTTAGTTTACAGGAGGTGAGAAAGAGAATCAGTTGCTTTCTAGTTTCACAAACTCAATGTGAGCTTTTCCCTCCGATTTCCTTTCCAATGTATACCTCAGGTAATCAACATACTTGATTTTTCTATACATCCTAGGACATTGGTGATCATCCACCATTGATTCCAAGTGACGAATTTCCAGTTCATCATCTGGAAACATAGCAGTTGCAACCGAAAATCTTGCCTTTTTGTCATTTGTGATAGCTCTGTGCTAAATGCTTCTATACATCCCGTTGCTTAGAATCTGAAAAATGAAACCCCAAACAAACGAATCATAAAGGTAGCTCATGACAAAAAAAAAAAGGAAAATGTTGTCAGTCAGAAAGACAATGATCAAGCACTTTAGCAATGCCCAAAGACAGCAGAACTTTTTAACAACCAAGAACCTCCATAACGTGGCCAACATTTACTACAATAGCATTTGGAATCGGTTTAACAAGAAACCATCTATGTTTGTGCTTGATTTGGAGACCAGGAATGTCATCATCTTGCAGAAGTAAGGTTATTATATCTGAATCAGAGTGAGGGCTAATACCAACAACAAGATCAGGCCTTGAGCAAGGTGGGTAGTAGTTCATCCGCATGGCTTGTTTGGTCTTGCCATAAAACCTTTTCAGGCCCTCTCCAGCCATGCCCATCAGTAGTGATATGTTGGCACAGATCTCATCAGCAACCTTCTGCACTTCTCGAGTACTTATCCACTGCCTCCCTGAGAAAGGAGAAATGAAAATGCATAATAGAGAGTGCAATTCAGATGAAGCCTAGTCCTGGTGATTGCAAGAAGTGCATTCAAATTATTCAGGATTGCATGTATGCTCATCAGCTCATGTTTATGCCTATGCGTTTTTATATTTCTTGTCAGAATTTTTTATGGGATCTTCTTATCCTCTTGCAGAGAAGACTGCTATTTCCACGGTGGATTTGCTTGATATTTTTGTACATAACCAGCACAGAGAAAGAATACATACTTGAAACCTGGTAATGAGTCAGGCCAGAACTTAAGGTTCCTGATCTCAGGTGGGAGTGTAATTAAGAGTACTATGTCACACCAATCGAGCTTCTGCTCATCTGAGACTACATAGGCTTGCCCATATCCCTGAATATCATTTTCTGGCGTTGCATACTTCTTTTTTTCTTCTGGTGAAAGTTCAAAGAAAGCAGCCACGGCTGCCTTCATCTTATAAAGGGCTTCCTCTGCCACCCCATGATTTATTATCTGTCAAAAATGGCATTCGAATTCATTATTCCAACAGCAGAAGACGAGAAAACTTTCATTTGCTAGATTTACCAGAAAAAATCCCCACTCCTTGCAAGCAAGGTCTAATTTCCTTCTTTCATCTTCCTCACCTTTGGCTAACAAGGAAAAATCTATGACTAGAATTTCGACAGAAGCCGGTGAGATATCAGAAATCAATTGCCTGTCCTTGTGTTCTTGTATGTATCTTTCAGGAACTGATTCAGGATCATTCCTGACTATCTCCTGGATGCTTGGTACTGGCAAAAATTAGCCCAACCAGATACCCCATCTTCCTGAGAACCTCCATTTTCAACTTTTGGATCCATTTCTACCTACTCAAAGTCTCTGCTCCGAGACTTCCAGATATATCTGTATCAGTTAACAAGATTGCCACTGTTGACTTGAAGGATACTTCTTTAATTCAAGGAACCTTTCAGGACATTTTGGCGTTTTGCTTCAGATGGACGGGCCATTTTGTTAGATAAATATAGAATTAGAAAACTTCCAGTATGCAATCTTAGGGGTTATACACTGATGGAATTAATAGGCTACAAAAAAAGTGCAAGTTGGATTAATAAAATCTCTATGTTCTGATCTATTTCATTGATTAAAGAATCACTAAACTTATAATTAATTTGATTTTCAGTGAAAAAAGGTTGTCATATGAAGATTCAAAAATATGTTTTAATCTCTAATGAGGACTAAAGAAATGTTAGGATGTAAAATTATTCAGTAATATAAATGGTTTTTTTTTTTTTTTTAACTTAACCTGGTGCATTTCCTTCTCAGAAAATTGGCAGGGCTTCCCGGATCATTTTCCAAGAAAATAAAGCATTGGCAACTTATGCTAAGGTATGAAAACATGTGATGAGCCATGGAAGAACTGTTAAAATAAGGCAAATTATTGGCTAGGAAGAAAGCAGGGTTGGTATGCCCTAGTCTGAGATCAACAGAGTTCTCTGCTTAGGTTTCTGCATCACTAAAACAAGAACAAATTTATAGGAATATCAAACCAAGCAACCATTACAAGAACTTATACATGATTTAGGTCAAATGTGTGGAGTGTCGAAATCATATACAGGTTTAGCATTCATTCCAAATCAAACTTGTACAGATTATTTGAGCCATATAGGAGTAAAACATATGGTTATGACATTTTTCTAATTTACTGGCCTGCACATATGCAGCTAGTAATCTGGAAATGAAGAACTCAGTTTGGATTATTTGTTATCTAACTTCACAATATCAGTGTGAGCTTTTCCCTCCATTCTCCTATTTAAAACTTGCCTGAGATAATCAACGTACTCAATTTTTCGGTACATTCTAGGGCGATGCAGTTCATCCACCATTGATTCAAGTGGACCAATTTCTTGCTCTTCATCTGGAAACACAAACGTTGCTATTGATATTCTCTCTTTTTTCTCATTTGTTATGGCTCTGTGCTCAATGCTTTTGTACACGCCATTGCTCAGAATCTGACAGAGAAAAAAAAAGAAAGAAATACAAGCTACCTTTTGAATTTTTCTCATAGAAAATTGTCACTCAGAAGTTTAACTTCAAAAATTTAGGAAGAATATGAACTACCTCAATAGCATCACCAATGTTCACTACTAGAGAATTTGGAATTGGCTTAACATCAACCCATGATTCTTCATGTTTAATTTGGAGGGCAGTGACTTCATCATCTTGCAAAAGCAAGGTTAATGCACTTCCATCAGAATGGGGACTAATGCCTAGAACAAGATCTGGCCTCGGACAAGAAGGGTAATAGTTCATTCTTATTCCTTGTTTCAGCTCTCCTAGCAACTCTAGTAAACCATCTCTATCCAGCCCCATCAATACTGATAAATTAGCATAGATCTCTGCAGCAACCTTCTGTAATTCTGTCGAGTACTGATCCACTGCTTCTCTGTGGAAAGAATTATAAGAAAAGAATAACGCAACATAGAAAAGAATTGAATTACAAACTGGTACTGCACGAAGTGCCTTATTATTAGGATTCTGTTATTGCCACAATTTACTTTAGCATCTTGTTGGCCTGTTGAAGATATTAGAGTGCTATTTCTTTGGTGGATTGCTGCTGGATATTGATATATGTCAAGAGCACGAGAAAAATAGGTATTTACTTGAAACCTGGGGAAGTGACTGGCCAGAACTTGAAATTTCTCTTTTCAGTGGGAAGAGTGATTAAGAATATAATGTCATTCCAATCAAGTTTCTGCTCCTCTGAGACAACATACGCTTGCCCATATCCTTGAAGATCATTGGCAGCCATTGCATACTTCTTTTTTTCTTGGAGTGGAAGTTCAAAGAATGCTGCAACAGCTGTCTTCATCTTGTGCAAGACCTCCTTTGCCATCCCATGATTTGTTATCTGTAAAAATAGCATTGAAATCTTTGTTTCACTAAAGCAAAAGACCAGGCTACACACGGGGTTCGTTGACCCAGATTTACCTGAAAAAATCCCCACTCCTTGCAAGCAAGGTGTAGCTTCCTTCTTTCATTTTCATCTCCCTTGGCTAACAAGGAGAAATCCAAGACTGGAATGTCAAGTGAAGCATGCAAATTCTCAGAAACTTGTGGCCTGTCCTTGTGTTCTTGGATGTATCTATCTGGAACTGAATTAGAATCATTCCTCACTATCTCCTGGATGCTTGGCACTGGCAAAGACCTGCCCCAACCCAAATTCCCATCTTCCTGGATACCCCCACTTTCAACTTTCAGTTCCATCTCGTAGTTACTAAAAAATTTTACAAGAAAATCGCCTTCTAAGCTAAAGAGAATCAGGCTTTCTCCTTCCAGGCAAATGTTGGACTTATCCTTCTCGTTTGACTGGCTAATTCATAGTGTTGATTAAAAATGCAATGATTTTTTCAAGTGTCCTTGGCGTTTATTAGGTGTTGCTCATTGTTTTCGTCTATATCCGAAGATTAGGATGAGGAAATTTATGAGGTTGACTTTTGTTCTCTTTGTGGTTGGGTGAGAGGACAGGAGAAAAGGATTGTTTGGATGTAATTGATTCATATCCTTCTCATGGAAATAAATTTCCGGGGTCCTCTTACTACTGTACATTCATGACTTTGGAGTTTGATGGTGTCTTCTACTTTAAGAAATTGGAGATCTTTCTGTTCTAACTGTAGGCCATAGTTTTTACCATAATGAAGAAATAACAAACTTACACAAATATTTTATTAAGTCACACTCATAGAGAGTTGAAATTGTTTTATATTTGCTCTTAATCAGCCCCTCAAGCATCATTGCATACATAAGCAAACAGTATAAAAATGACATTGTTCATATCTTATTGCCAGTACATTGTCCGTTTTAATGCACTTGAATAATATTTTTTTTAAAAAAATCGTGAATTATTTTAGAAAAATTTAAATAAATTTTTATTCTTTTATTACATGTAATCAATTCTTTATACTTTTGTTTTGAGTCAAATAAACTGTTATAACTAATTGTTGATTAATTATTGTTAATCAAAGTGCTACTTGTCATCCTATATCACGAGGTATTGACATGATATATTAATATGTTATAATAAAATCACAACATAACATGTTGATGTGATATAATGATAACGTCATGCGGTATCTTCTACCTTTCATGTTAATGACATATCAATGTAAGACTTTAATTTTAACTAATGACAATTATTCAACTATTAATGATAATGATTTGTTTAATTCAAAATAAAAATATATGGATGTGATTAAACGTAACAAAACAATAAATGTTTATTTGAATTTTTTTTAATAATTCAGAGGTTTTTGTTGAATATCATGTCTATTTTATAACCTCACGTGATATGTGTACCATACCAGGACAACAAAAGACTGGAGAATTATGTGTCTAATTAGTAGACGAAAGAGAAATACCTACATGAGCTATTCACTGTATGACTCCCATTAAACATGAGCTGACATGCGCACGTGGGAATGGAATCACAGCCTCATTCCCTTCTCTCTTTAAGAGATGGTAATGGTATAATGGATTCAGCTGACTTTAATGTCTCTCTATGCAAAATAGAGCTAATCAAATTACGGTGCTGGGATAGAAGGCAAGAGTTGTTTGGATTTAGTTTGATGCATGTTCTTCTCAGAAATATATTAGTAGGGTCCCCTTAGTATCACTTGTCATGATAAACCGCACAAAAGCCATGGGTAAAAAACTTGGTAAAATTGCATAGCTGAGTAAGTTCTTATTATGTTATTGACTTTGTAATTTGATGATATCTCATATGTTAAGCATGTCTCTCATATTTCTTGCAGTCAGTTCTCAGAGAAATAGATCAGTAGGGTTCCCTTGGTACCATTTGTCAAGATAAACCTGTTAAAATTGCATAACTGAGTAAATTCCTATTATGTTATTGAGTTTGTAATTTGATGGTATCTCATATTTGAAGTACATGTCTCTCATGTTTCTTGCAGTCACTTCTCGGAATTCAAGTCAGGAGTACTAGGTGGGATACTCTGATATTTCATTGGATAATCCCCCCCAACTTGAAATTGTTTAATCTGTTTTTCCAGTAAAAGAAAAGGTTGGTAGGTGAAGATTCAAGATTTAATCTCTAATGAGAACAGACATGTAAATCGATTTTACTAAGAATTTTCTTTTCTCACAGAGAAATTAGTATACATGCATGGCCACTTATGCTCTGAAGTTTAAAACATGAGATGAACCATGGAAAGCCATCGAATAATTCTTTCCAATGCTGATTAATGGTTAGAAAAGGCAGGTCTGCTCCTCTTGGAGTGATGATTATGATGGCGTTACTTGAGATGGTGCGTCCCTACGCGGTTGATGGGTAGTGGAAGTGCTATTGGTTGGTCTCCCTTTGCTTGATTGTTGTGGTCTTTGATGATGCGGGTACTGTGTCACTGTTGGGTGTTATCTTTTCATGGTCCAGCAGCTTTTTGAGCCTAAACGACATGGCTCTTAGCATCAAATGACCCAAGTTCAATTATTGATTCAGCAGCTTTTTTAGCTTAAACCACGTGGTTCTAAAAAATTTAAATTCAAGTTATAAGTAGTGGTGGACTTGAATTGTTATATAAGTTTTAATAATCATATTCACATTAGATGTGAGATGTTGGGTATCACAAAATGTTAGTGGGGTTGGCTGTTTTTGCTGTGGGTGCACAGGTCGGTTTGAGAATTTGACAATGAGAGAATTTTGTAATGGTATACACCTGGTCCTTAGTTGGGGCATAACCTTACAAAACTGTTGTAACTGGTGAACTCAGGTTCTCCCTTCCTTCAATACAAATGAAATTTCAAAAAAAAAAAAAAAAAAAGACAGAGTACATGTTTGTTAAGTGTGCCATTTTCTGGATCAATCATGTCCTCTGCCTAGCTTTCAGCATAATGAGAAAACAGATAAAAAATTATAGGAAGACCAAATCAAGCAAGCTATGATATAGTAGACATTATTATATTTGGTCACTTGTATATAGAGCTGATACAAGCTACTGGATAGCTTCTTCTTAGTAAAAAAGACCCTAGTATTGCTTCCAAGAGCAAATTATTTGGTCATGGCTGCTTTTTTAGTGGCTGCAGTTTAGTCTAGACAGATAAAGAAAAGAAGAGAACAGCTAGAGTTTACTTGCTTTGTAACTTCACAAAGTCGGTGTGAGCTTTTCCCTCCATTCTCCTTGCAAACTTTTCTTTTATGTAATCAACATACTTAATATTTCCTTTCAAAAAAAACATACTTAATATTTCTATACATTCTAGGGCGATGACTGTCATCTATCATTGATTCAAGTGGACCAATTTCCTGTTCATCATCTGGAAATACAAATGTTGCAATTGATATTCTTGGTTTCTCCTCATTTGTGATGGCTCTATGTTCAATGATTTTGTGCATTCCATTGCTCTGAATCTGAAGAGAAAAAAAAAAAGGAAATGTGAAATATGGTTAGGGTCTTAGTATTAAATGTATACTTACGTCCGAGCATTTGGTAGTTAGTGCATGATCTCTGTGTGCTCTAGGAACACTTAGTTTTGAAAATTATAGGTACCTCAGTAGCATCACCAACGTTGACCAAAAGAGAATTTGGAATTGGTTTAACAGGAACCCGTACTTGTTTGTGCTTAATTTGGAGACCAGTGACCTCATCATCTTGCAGAAGCAAGGTGAATGTGCTACCATCAGAATGAGGGCTAATACCAAGAACAAGATCAGGCCTTGAACAGACAGGGTAATAGTTCATCCTTATTCCTTGTTTGAGCTCTCCTTGCAACCTTTTTAGACCATCTCTATCCAACCCCATCAAAACTGAAAAGTTAGCATAGAGCTCCTCAGCAACCTTCTGCACTTCTGCTGAACATTCTTCTATTGCATCTCTGAGAAAAACAATTTTAACAAAAAATGGAAAATAATTCAATCTCAATCCCAGGAATTGCAGTCTAAAAATTAGTCAGTCAAACTTTGTTATAAGTTTTTTTTTCTTTTTGCAGATAGAAATACGATGGTATCAGTTTCAGGAGAGAATACATACTTGGAACCTGGTAAAGAGAGTGGCGAGAACTTGAAATTCCTGGTAAAGAATTTGATTAAGTACTTAATGTTAGTTATTACTTATTTATTTAGGAATTGTTTGATTGCTTTTCTACAAATTATTTGGGTGTTTTTTTCATTTGCTTATATTTTTGTGAATAATTAAGTTATTTATTCGAGATTACTTTTTTATTGAATTGTTTATTAATATTGTATTTAATTTTTGTAATTAATTTTAGAGAATTGCTTCCCATTGAATTATTTATTGATAACCCTTAATATTTTTTCAATGAATTACTTTCCATTGAGATTTTTGTTATTCTATTTGTTAATTTTTATTTGTTGTTAATTTTATCTAGAAATTAAGATTATTATCATTATTAAATTATTTATGATTACACTAGTTAATTCTTTTAAGTAAATTGTTAAGATTGATTTTTTAAATAATTTTAGAATTTATTTATATATTTTTATATGGATTTTTTCTATTTAAATTATTTTTTAACAATGTGAAAACTTATTAAACTGTGCAACATGAAGGTTTCGTCTAATTAGTGACTTTTCGATTTAATATTTTTGATACAGACAATGACCGTAATAGAATGAATAAACTCGAATCAAATAGCAGAAGACAAAGTATCATATCCCGTCAATAAGGGGGCAGTACGTAAACCAACCCTACTACTACATCCCAAGCCACCGCACCTATAGGTTTGGCAATTGGCTCCATCGAGACAGGACAGGAACATTCAAGTCTGATCAACCAAACTCACATCCTGGCCTTTTTCTATCAGGTTTCATCTCCTTTGGCTCCCTAGGACAAATCTATGTCTAGGAACTTTCCAAGTGAAGATGTCAGGTTCCAGAAATTAGCAGCCAGACTGTCCTTTGTTTTCTTGTAGGGAAGGTGACGAGGGAAAATGGCTCTGTCTTTGCCACAGTCGATGCCAAAATGTTGAAAGATAGTTAAAAAGTGTCCAAACCTTTCAGATAATTTCTTACATAACAGTAGGTTTTGAACGTTGAAATTGTCTAAAATTTAACCCAACGATATCCTTATCTTCCTGTGAAACCTCCATTTCAGGAAATTTAGGCGTTTTCCTTCAGGATGACCTGCCAATTTATTAGTATATGTTGAATATAGAAATAGGGAACTTCAATTATTTTTTCTCAATCGCCTTTGGCGTTTCGTGTTGGCAATTCCAACATGCAAGTTGGATATATATATATATATATATATATATATATAGTAGGNTGTATATATATATATATATATATATATATATATATGGGGGAAACCTTGAGGTACTGGTATTTTATATTGCTTATATTCTATTTTGTTGTGTCATGGAATCAAGGAAAATTACCCACATTCGCGTAGGATTAAGCACTTTTCCTTCATGTTTTCTTGCAGTCCATTCTGAGATTGTCAAGTCTGGGTTACTGGGGCTATGTACATACTCTGACATCACTGAAGAATTCCTCAGCTTGAAAATATGAACCTGTTTTTCTCCATTAAAAAAAGAACTTGGTAGGTGAAGATTCTAGATTTCATGAGGGAAAAGAGTGTGTCTTGGATGCAAACCGACTTTTCAACAAGAATTTTCTTAGCTTAACCATGCAAGGCTGAGAAAGGATTCTTTACAATGCAAATAGTTGCCACACTTTCATCTAGTAATAATACAGAAATTAAGAGAAAAAAACTGGGGTTACTGGCTTTGTAACTTCACCAAGTCAGTCTGAGCTTTTCCCCCCATTTTCCTTGCTGAAACTTGCCCGATGTAGTCAACGTACTTGATTTTTTGATACATTCTAGGGCGATTGAGATCTTCCACCATTGAGTCAAGTGGACCGATTTCTAGTTCATCATCTACAAATGCAAATGCAGAGACTGAAATCCTTTCTTTCTTCTCATTCGTGATGGCTCTGTGTTCAATGCTTCTGTACATGCCATTGCTCAGAATCTGAAAACCAAAAAGGAAAAACGAAACAATGCAGGGTTGCCTGATAATCGAAAATCTTCACCCAGAAGTATTTGGATAACTATAACTACCTCAACAGCATCACCAATGTTCATCACAAGAGAATTTGGAATTGGTTTAACAGGAATCCACTCTTCTTTGTGCCTAATTTGGAGGCCGGTGATCTCATCATCTTGCAGAAGCAAAGTTAATGAGCCTCCATCAGAATGGGGGCTAATACCAAGAACAAGATCAGGCCTTGAACAAGGTGGGCAATAGTTCATTCTCAAAAGTTGTTTGAGCTTCCCGTGCAACCTTTTCAGACCATCTCTATCCTGTTGAGATTGCAGTCAAACAAGGATATAGGCTACTGATATTAGCCTCTACTTTATTGATGAAACAGAGTTTGCATAAAAAACCATCAGAACTTTTTCATTTCATTGTTTTCACTATATATATTTACAGAACAGTTAACATGCACATAGAAACATCATTAACACTTGTCAAACTAAACAAACAAGTGTAAAGCATCAGTTACAAGGTACATGCATAACACCACGTATGGTGTTCTTTGTACAGCACAACAAAAACAATTTCCTGCACAGCATTTAAATAACAAAAAACCATGTCTCTGTCTTTACTTAGACACTTGCAAGCATTACATTCAACATATCCATCCCCATCAATGGTGATAAGTTAGCATTGATCTCGTCAGCAACCTTTTGAACTTCTGTTGAGTATACTTCCACTGCCTCTCTGGTGAAAACAATTATGAGAAAACATATATGTAACACATGACAATTCAATCATCCCAGGGATTAGTTAGGATTCTTTGTTGTGATCAAAGTTTATTGTAGGATCTTCATATCATGTTGTGTATTGGTGGTTATTTATATACATCAATAGGGTCAAGAGAGATTACCATACTTGAAACCTGGTAAAGTGAGTGGCCAGAACTTGAAATTCCTGCTTTCAGGAGGGAGAGTCATTAATGCCATCATGTCACACCAATCGAGTTTCTGCTGTTCTGAGACTACACAGCCTTGCCCATATCCGTGAAGATCATTTTCTGCTATTGCATACTTCTTTTTCTCTTCGAGCGGCAGTGCAAAGAAAGCTGCCACAGCTGACTTCATCTTGTGCAGGACCTCATCTGCTACACCATGATTTGTTATCTGTAGGACAGTAGGAGTAGAGATTCATGTACTTCATTAAATCACAAAACCAGATAGAAGTTTAAAATTGCTTATTTACCTGAAAAAATCCCCATTCCTTGCAAGCAAGGTCTAGCTTCCTTCTTTCATCTCCATCTCCTTTGGCTAGCAAGGAGAAATCTATGATTGGAATTTCAAGTGAGGCAGGTAAGGTCTCAGAAACTATGGCCTGTCCTTGTGTTCTTGAATGTATCGTTCTGGAAATGACTGAGAATCATTCCTCACTATTTCCTGGACACTCTTCACAGGCAAAGACTTCCCCCGGCCCAAACCCTTATCTTCTTGAATACATCCATTTTCAACTTTCAGATCCATTTTTAGATCCTAAGCATGGTTTCTGAAGTCAGGTTTATATATAAGCAAATTACAGGAACATTGCTTCTGCTGAGTTAAAAGCTATGGGAATCTGGCATTGGTCTTCTTTAAAATTCCTCCCTGGCAATTTTGGAGCTTTCCTTTTTGTTTGACTTGCTAGTTTAAGATGGTAATCACTGTCATTCATTTGTTGTTGGCCATTGTTTTTGGCTATATAAACACGGCAATTTGATTAAATAAACTTCTGAGATTTTGAATTTTAATTCTCTTTGTTCAGAACAAAACAACCAAAATTCTGTTTTTGATCATACATTATTATTGGCTGTTTAAAGAAGCAAGTTGGGTTATTGGGAACCTTGTGGTTCTGACTTTAGTTTCTCCATCTACCTAATCAAATTATGACATTTTCTAGTGCTTATTCTATTCTCTTGTCATGGGATCATAACCAACTAAGCAGTAAACAGGTTTCCTGCTCAGAATTCAGTAAGGGATGAATGCAAAAAACCCACCAATCAAGATGGGGGAATGACCATTGCCAAACCCATATCCAAGTTACAACTGCAGAATTCAAGTCTGGATTACTTGGTGATATGTAGATGCTCTGATATCAATGAAGAATCCCTCAGCTTGCAGTTTCAACTTATTTTTTCCATTAAAAGAAGTTGTACGCTGATTTCAACAAGATTTTTCTGAACTTAATTTGGTGGATATTTTTCTCAGAGAAAATAGAAAAACCTGTTAAAATCACATAACACCAGGTTCTATGTTAATGACTTTGTAATTTGATGGTTTTTTAGGGAAGATTATGATTCTAGTTAAGTTATCAAGGACAAGTATGGGACAGGTAAAGATTCAACTTCAGCCAATGAAGCAAAAAGAGAACACTCAAAAGATGAAAACATGAAAATAATCACAGAAAATGAGCATCTACCGTGAAATCAGTACAAGAACATACAATAAAGCCACAATATTAACAAAACAAAACAATTGAAAACTTGCCAACTTGAACTAATCTAGATTTCTTATCAACTTGAACTACAGACATACAGTTACTCATGACAGAATAAAAATTAAACTCGAACCAACCACAACAGAAAGCCAGTGCTCAGCAACAGTTACAGTAAGTATATCCAATTCCATCAATTAGGAGGGCAGAATGTAATGACATAGCGAGGAGCCCTGCAAGTCTTAAGACTTGAAGAATCATCATAAGCATAGCTATACGCCCTGGGGCAAATGGCCTTAAACAGATTAGCAAAAACCGTAGGTGCGCAACTTTTGGGATTGGCAAACTCTCCAGTGCAGCAATACCTATCTGTTTTTGCAGCCAAACATGCACTCTTGCACCCCACCACCTTCCCTTCTTTCTTCACAACCAAGGCAGCAGGGCAACAGACATTCAGATCAGCCTCACAAGCGGCGACCCCACATCCAACGCCACCACCTATGGGCACCATTGAGACAGGAACATTGAATCCATCGACCAAACTCACATCGTAATAATGTAAGGGAGATGTTGGACCACCAAGTGTCATTTCAACAAGAGTTGCCGGTGGTTTGCCTCCAGTGCCTTTGCATTCTAAAAGCCCTGCACAGTCTCCAGTCTGACATGAACCTTTGCCGGTTTGGTCAAAACAGCAGCCTTGTCTTGGCCAGATTCTACCTGACCATCGTTCAGGTAATTCCAGGACTGTCTGTTCACCACAGGAGAGATGGAAACCTCCCTCTCTGGGAGTTTCATGGCCTGCACTGCCGAGGATTCCAGGCCATATGCTTTCTTGACAGTTGTTTACTAGTATGAGTTGGGTGCCATCTGCAAGAAAAGATCACAATGTAAATAGTTCAGTTCCTCAAGCAAGACAAAGCTTTAGACTAGTGACTAAAGCAAGTACATGTAGAAGAACAATGTGGCAGAACTCGATACCTGTCAGGGAGAAGGAGATGAAAATGCAGAAGAAATAGAAGAAGAAGCAGAAGAGAATCGAAGGGGTTGGCATTTGTTTGGAAATTGATGATGGAACTGCTTGTTGCTTGCTAGAGTATATTGTGAGAATGGTCTCCCTTTTTCTCTCCACTATGAAGGATTTTAACTTTGTGTAACCGCAAGTGTAAATACGGTTTGCTAACCCATAAAGAAATGGTTACTTTCTTGGTTTTATGTACTCTGTTTTCTCCCGTTATCTTTGGCTTGTATTACTTTGCTACACTTTGTTCTTAATACCATCAGAAGAAACAGATTAAGCTTAAACTTAATTTTAAAATATATCAAGTATTAGTTAAAGATTTTAAGCACCGAATTATATATCAGAATTCAGAGAGCTTTTGCCCCAAGCAATTCCCTTTACCCAAAGAAAAAAGTGTAGCACCTAATACTGTCCTGAATATCAGTTTCACAATCCTCACAAGAGCTTGAAACTTATGCAAATCCAAGCACAGTCATGAGATATGACAGATATAATTACAAGGTAAAGGTACTAATTATTATATTCTTTTCACTGTCACATCTGAATATTCAACTTAATAATGAATACACGTATCTTTAATCAACTAAAACAAGAAAATTTTAATTTCTTTTAATATAGATAAGTATTATATCATAATCTTTTCCAACAGGAGATAGTGCTGTATATGTGCATCATAATTTTTTCAAAAAGATAAAGTTAGAATTTTATTTCAAAGGACCCAATCATGTGCTTCCCACATTATTGTTTGCTTTTTTAGCATAAGATTCTTTCATTTGTGTCCCCAATTTTCCTGTTACAAAAGAAACTTTAATGGGGTCATAAACCTAGTTTGAAAAAGAAAAGTAGCAAATGAGTAAATTTCCTGTTTTAGCGCAGCATTTTCAATGGTGCAAGCTGTATTCACTGTCAGCAATCCTCGAAGCTCTCAAAAATTGGGTCACTTAAGTTTTGTTTGGGTGGCAATAAAATAACTAAAGAAAATGAAATCCCTTGAGAATGAATGTCAAAACTGTAACCTATATATTAGGAAAAGCAAAAGTGAAAGAAGGGATTGGAGTAAAGAATAGCTAACCTGCTAACATCAGTCCTTTAGGTATTAGAAAAAAGATTATGAAAGCCAGAGAAAGACCCTAGCATAAAAGGAAGAGAGATGTCTAAGCTGACAACAATGCTGCAAGGCAAAAGCACTCTCATTCATTCTCAACATAGGAAAATTTGTCATACAAATCAAATTGGCTTGGGAAGAAATGTGAAGCTTTCTTCCAATAATTCTGATAAAATAGTAGTCACAGTTGATCTTTCTACAGAGTCAGTGGACTTTGGAGTAGGAACCCATCTTTTACCCTGCCAGAAACCTGATATATATATGACATAAACTCAAAACAGGCAATTTCTGCACTTTGCATAACCTTCAAAAGAGAAGATTCAACCAGTTGTTGGATCCCCCACATTTTCTTTGTCTTCTTAGTTGAAACTTGGCAACACATCACTTCCAACATTCCAGTAGTCATGGGGTAAAAAATATATATAAACAAATACCCTTAATGCAGACACACCATCACTACAACATAGTCTCTTCAAAACTGATTCTTTAAAGCAAAAAAGAAAAGACTTTATCATAGGCAAGATTTAGTATTAGAAGCAATAACCTTGGAAGAAAATTGTTAGTTCCTTAATAAAATCTCTTTAGATAATGATGTGTACCTAAAATAATGCACCACTTTTAATTGATATAACAGGAATTTGCAATAAATAAACCAGCAAAAAGAAAATTTTAATAAAAAAATTAACTTAATTAACTTTCTAAATTTAGTTCATGGATAGTGCTTATTTTTGGAAGAGAACCCTAATTTTAAATCTTACCCATTTCCAACATTTAACCCTCTGTTAGATTCCTGAGAAAATGATGGAAATTAAACAGCAAATCAAAAAGCCTTTTTTTATCAAAAGAAACCCAAAAAAACGACATTACCGGTCACGAACCATAAGAAACTTGCCGGTTCAAGCCAGAAAGGAAAAATCCGGCCACCGGCCGGTTTAGCGGGATGCTTTTATTGATCATTGTAAACGACTCGGGCTGTTAAGAGAATGTGACCGGAAGACCCGGTTTCTGGTTTTGTAAAACCGGCTCAATTATAAATGACCTGATGACCCGGTAAAACTCGAACTATTGTTAGATAAACCAACCGGCTTATCCCGTACCCTAACCGGTCCATCCGGTTTCCTTAACCCTCGGTTTTTTATTCCCTCACCAACTCCCTTAACTCGGTTCTCTTTCAATTACCGCTCCCTCTGAAAATCCAATTCAACAGAATTACAAGTAAGCTCTTTTTCTTTTCTTTTTTATTTTATTTTATTTTAATTATTGGTTTGTTTAATGTTAACATGTTTATTATATAGTTTGATGTTGTTTATTTCAATTTCTATTCATGTTAGTTATTTCAGTTATGATAATAATTCTGTCAAATGCAACTGTTCTAATTCTTCGTTTGTTTTTGATGAGTTTAATATAAACATGTTTATTACAATGTTTTTGTTCTTGTTTTTGTTGATGTTATTATGATAGAAGACTTAAGAATTCTGGGTTTTTTCTTTTGTTTGTTTTAAGGTTGTGAGTGGTGAGAAAATGGCATCAAATTTAGAACCAATACCAATAACATCACAGAAACATGACCCAGCATGGAAACATTGTCAGATGTTTAGGAATGGTGAAAGGGTGCAATTGAAGTGCATATATTGTGGCAAAATATTTAGAGGTGGTGGGATTCATAGGATTAAGGAACATTTGGCTGGTCAAAAGGGTAATGCTTCTACTTGTTTCCACGTTCCATCTGACGTTCGTCTTCTAATGCGAGAAAGTTTGGATGGGGTTGAAGTGAAGAAGAGGAAAAAGCAAAAGATTGCAGAGGAGATGAGTAATGCTAATCAGGTTTCTAGTGAGATAGATACGTATGATAATCAGGTTGACACTAATACTGGACTGCTTATGATTGAAGGACCAGATACACTTCAGCCTAGTTCAAGTTTGTTAGTTAATCGAGAAGGAACAAGTAATGTTTCTGGGGATAGGAGAAAGAGGGGAAAAGGTAAAAGTTCTGCTGCTGAGTCTAATGCTCTTGTAGTTAACACAGTTGGGTTAGGTGCAAAGAGAGTAAACAATCATGTACATGTGGCCATAGGGCGATTTTTGTTTGATATTGGAGCACCTTTGGATGCAGTTAATTCAGTTTATTTCCAGCCAATGGTTGACGCTATTATCTCAGGAGGATCTGGGGTGGTAATGCCTTCGTGTAGTGATCTTCAAGGTTGGATATTGAAGAAATCAGTGGAAGAAGTGAAGAGCGATAATGATAAAGTAACAGCAGCATGGGTAAGGACCGGTTGTTCTATTCTGGTTAATCAATGGAACACTCAAACTGGTAGAATCTTGCTGAACTTTCTGGTGTATTGTCCTGAAGGAACAGTGTTTTTGAAATCTGTGGATGCCTCTAGTGTAATAAATTCTTCAGATGCTCTGTATGAATTACTTAAGCAAGTGGTGGAAGAAGTTGGATCTAAGCATGTCTTACAAGTAATCACTAATGCTGAAGAACAATATATTGTTGCTGGGAGGAGGTTAGCTGAAACTTTCCCTACTCTGTATTGGACCCCTTGTGCAGCACATTGTATAAACTTGATACTTGAAGATTTTGCGAAACTTGAGTGGATAAATGTGATAATTGAGCAAGCTAGATCTATTACGAGATTTGTCTATAACCATAGTGTTGTGTTGAATATGGTAAGAAGGTATACTTTTGGCAATGATATTGTAGAACCAGCAGTCACTTGCTCAGCTACAAACTTTACAACATTGAAACAGATGATTGATCTTAAGAACAACTTGCAGGCTATGGTTACTTCACAGGAGTGGATGGACTGCCCATATTCAAAGAAACCAGGGGGACTGGAGATGTTGGATTTAGTGAGTAATCCATCATTTTGGTCCTCCAGTGTTCTGATTACCCAGTTAACCAATCCTCTCCTTCGAGTTCTGAGAATGGTTGGGAGCAAGAAGAGGCCTGCAATGGGATATGTTTATGCTGGAATGTATCGGGCAAAAGAAACAATTAAAAAAGAATTAGTTAAAAGGAATGAGTATATGATCTATTGGAATATTATAGATCACTGGTGGGAACAACAATGGCATCATCCTCTTCATGCTGCTGGTTTCTACCTTAATCCCAAGTTCTTTTATAGCATGGAAGGAGACATGCCTAATGAGATGCTGTCAGGGATGCTTGATTGTATAGAGAAATTGGTTCCTGATGTAAAAGTCCAGGATAAAATTAGCAAGGAGATAAACTCATACAAGAATACCGTTGGAGATTTTGGGAGGAAGATGGCAGTTAGAGCTAGAGATACTTTACTTCCTGGTGAGAGTATATGTTATAGATTCTTTGTTATTTTTGGCTGCTATATTTTAACTTAAATTCTTTTGTCATAATTTATGATTCCTGGTAAGAGTATTTAATGGATTCTTTAATATTTCTTGCTACTATATTTCAACTTAAATTCTTTTGTTATAATTTACGTGCCTTTACCAGAAATACTAGAACCATGAAGTCATAAAAATGTTTTCCTTCAAGTTTTGGTTTGAATGACATGTTTTTTGGGCCAAGGAATGGCAATTTTGGCCATCGAAGAACTTTCAGAGGAAAAAGTCCATGACTAATCATAGGTGATTTGGATTGTTGTACGCATTGTTTTCATTGTTATATATGACTTGAGTTCCAAAGTTTTACTTGTGTGTGGACAATGGATAATATGTTAAACCTACCTGGTATGAAGTACCTTTGTTACATATAGAACATCCATGTTGAAAGCATAATGTGTGTACTTTTCCATCTTAATATCCTGTTGTGATATTCTTTTCCCTAATATCTTAGTAGTAGCTAATCTTTGCTTTTGTATACTGCTTGTTATAGCTGAATGGTGGTCAACATATGGAGGAAGTTGTCCAAATTTGGCTCGTTTGGCTATCCATGTCCTTAGTCAAACTTGCAGTACTCTTGGGCTTAAGCAGAATTCAATTCCTTTTGAAAAATTGCATGAAACAAGGAACTTCTTAGAGCAGCAGCGGTTCAGGGACCTCATCTTTGTTCAATGCAACTTGCAATTAAGACAAATGTAAGTGAAAACTCTCGCATACATGGTTTAGTGTTCGGTTCAAAAAAAAAATCCTATTGTTAGCTAATTAATTTTCTTACAGAGGTTGTGAAAGCAAGGAACAGGTTTCTATGCAACCCATGTCATTTGATGCAACCATTGAAGACTGGGTGATGGGAAATGACACATTTTTGGAGGACTATACTCATTCAGATTGGACAGCACTTGATCCACTTTCTGTGAACACAATGCTTTTAGGTCCTTCAAGTGATGAAGTTGAGGAGTTAGGTGCAGGTAATTATTGTTTCTTCGATATGATAATCTAACTAAGCAAGTTTCTTTCTTTATTTTTTTATCTATTGAATCTTTTCATGCAGGTTTTGATGATTATGAGATTTTCAATGGAGTGAAAGAGCAGGAAAATGCTGAAGATAATGTAGTAGGCTAGCAGAAGACCATTCAAGAAAGACCATCTCTAATCCAGATAGTCTTAGATGGTGACCTGTGTTTTCTGCACTGATATCAACCAGACAAAAATAGTGTAAGTTAATGTAATTACTATATTCATAGGAATTGCTCCATCATCCTTAAAAATATTAGGAACATCAACAAAGATTAGATTCTTACGTAGGATCCGACAATGTGTTAGCAATTTTTATCAATTCAGGGTTGGACGATTGTACAAAGTTCAAGTATAGACCTGACCTTTCATTTTAACCCAAAAAAGGGCATTTTAAAGCACATGCTTGACCATTTGGCTGATATTTATCTCTGATGTGACTTATCATGGACTTTGCGATCTAGTACCATGAATTGTTGCTAACCTCTGATGTTGGAATTACATTGTAATAGCTACTTGGCGTTTGATTTCAGTATAATTTTATCATCATGACTGCAGTTCATCCAAGTAGGTTGTCCCTACTCTTCAATCTTTGCCTGAGTATTGAAAGAAGGATGTGAACCTTCTAGCTGCCCCCATTTGAATCATATTCATTCGTCTACCTTTCCTTTCCAGTTTTTCGATGAGGTTGAAAGCATTAGCAAGTACTAAACTGTAGTATTGCTAGTGGCCAAGAAAAAAACTGTAGTATTGCTGATGCTGAAACACATGATTCTGAAGCAGTGGGTATGGTTAAGACCCAGAAAGAGAAGATTGTAGTCAGGTTCAATAAACAGAGGGAGCAAATGTTAATTTAGAGGTATAAGGTCTTAAGAGATCTGGTAATCTTCCAGTTTCTTCATCTTTTTTTTTTTCTTTAAATAGGGTGAGGTAGGCTACTTTACCCCAAATTTTACCAATTATTTTTGTCCTTTCTTCTGACCACATTTTTACTTCCCTAATTGAAGAAGCATCTGCAATCATTGGAGGATCAAACTCCAAAGGAAAGGTTAATGCTCATTTCAATTTGTGTTGTAAAGTTTGGATAGTTATGTGCTCATTTGGCAGATCGATGACAGTATATAGTGGTTGATCATGTCACTTTATTCCTGATAACTAGGAAGAAAATTGGAAATTCCTCAAGATGATTGAAAACTCAAGTTTATCTGACTTTCATTTAGTTCTTTGATATTTAGAAGGTTGGCTACTACTTGAACCACTAGCTCATTCTCTGTGAATATTCAAGTCTCATTTTTGCATCACAAAAACCATTGGATGGCCTGTGAAGAAGTCTTGTTCGCTATTCCACCTCTCTTTTGGGTCTTATTATGCCTTTCATGATTTCTTTTGAGCAAACATGAACACAGTAACAGGTAATGTCCTTGGTGCCCTTCTGGCTAATTTTTACAATGGTATGATTGTGTCGATTTTGAGGTATCTGCTCCAGTAAAGTGGTTGTGCTTATGCTTTCCTTCAACATTCTTAAATGGCATATGATCCTCTTAAACTCCGGTACACTCACTTGAGAATGTCATGCAGAAACAGGAACAAGCAAGATTCTAGTTGCCCTGGACTCCTGGTAAACAGGACTTCTTTCTTTTTTTGTCCATGCTATCCCTTCTTGTCCCTTATTCACCTGCTAATTTTAGATTGTGTTTGGTAGATAGTATGCTAACTTTCTTTCATCCATTTGCAAATGCTATCCAACAAGAAAAGAGTTTGTGCAGTTTATTCATTACAGTGCATCAACTTCTCAGTCTTTCCTTTCCATTATTCCTACTCAAGAAAAAGCTAGAATGTCTGAGGTAATTGCTTGACACCGCTTGCCCTGTCTGTTGAAGTACCATATCTAATAGTGGGTATGCACTGATTGTCAGGAAATATGATCAAACTGCTTAATGATTACTTTTATCTGTCCTAAAGAAAAGATTGGTAAAGTATACCAATCAAGTTGCTAAAATGGAACTCTGAATTTTGAACATACAACCTTATTGTCACATCAACAACCACAATAACTATGCCATTTCCGGGGGGTTTTTGGACTTTCAGTGCAGAGAAAAGCACCAATTTTTTTTATGTTTAAGGGAAAACAGACACATTGTTGTGCAATTCAGGCCCACAACTTTAGTCTGTGCTGCTCTTATTGTCTTTGACTTGTAGGATGGGTCAAATGACAGGCTGCTCTCAAATGTAAGGCAAGTTAAAATAAATTAGTTCTGCAATGCAAAGTTTGGTTCATTTCAATTCCAGAACATTGTTTTGGACTAAAATAAAAATGGGGATTGATCAAACTTTCATTTCCAATTTGTGTCTCTGAAGTTTGTTTGATATGTGTACTGAACCAAAAGAAAGCTAGTTCTAATTGATTATAAGAGACTCTTTATTAACTCTGCCAACTTGCAATCTGTTATCTAAAGATATTACAAAATTTTCACTTCCATGATCAAACCTTCGAGACATTGCATAGATATTAACAGGATTTCTTCCTTAAAAAGAAACAATATCTCCTAGTATTTACAAATGACATACAATCCTGACTACAGATGACATTCAGTTAATAAGTTTCTGGAAGGCAAAGAACTGTTGTCTTTCTACCCTGGCTATCTGCCATCTCCCCTGTCGGTGATTGGTAGAGGTGTTGTCGCTTCGATGTCTACATCCCTGTCTTCAAAGGCTGATGAGCATGCACTGCCCTTGTCGAAATATGATGAATCTGGATATGAATGCACATAATCTTCAAACCCAGCACCACGACGTCCGTTACCTTTTCTGCTATCAGATCCACCGGGTGATGGCACCACCTCGGGCAGTGCCACTTCCCCCGCCAAGTATCTCACTACTTGCCTAATTGTAGGCCTTGCCTCCAGCGCGTCATTGGAACACATCAATCCAAGTTTTATCACCACAATAGCCTCTAGCTCATCGAATTCACCATTCAATTTAGGATCCACCACTTCAAGAACTGCTCCACTTTGCCATCTTTCCCACACCCAGTCCACCAAGATCAGCTCCTCAGGCAATGCCTTCGGCTCAATAGGTTTCCTCCCGCATACCACTTCAAGAAGAAATGCACCAAATGCAAACACATCTGAACTTGTAGTAGGTTTGCCAGTTCTTGTAAGTTCAGGTGCTAGGTACCCCAAGGTACCAACCACCCTGGTGGTACTTGGATTTTGGCCATGCTCGTATAACTTGGCAAGACCAAAGTCACCAAGTCTCCCATTTAGCTCAGAATCTAACAGAACATTGCCTGCTTTGATGTCTCTATGAATTACAGTCTGTTCCCATTCTTCATGCAAATATAAAAGACCTGAAGCTACACCTTTGATTATCTTGAACCTCTCTTCCCAACTGAGAACTCGTTTAGGCTCATCAAACAGGTACTTGTCCAAGCTACCGTTCGGCATGAAATCATAGACAAGTAACAGATCACCTCTACATCGACACCATCCTAGCAGCTGAACAAGATTTCTATGGCGAAGACGGCCAATGCTAGCAATCTCAGACACAAATTCTCTCAGGCCTTGTTTCGATTCATGAGAAATTCGCTTGACAGCAACTTGAGTATTTGTACTTGGCAGAGTTCCTTTGTAAACTCTGCCAAATCCACCAAACCCAAGTAGCTCTTTGTCTCTGAAACCCCTTGTTGCTTTCTTGAGTTCTCGGTAAGAGAATCTGTGAGGACCAATGTCCAACTCCCAGGCTTCAATTATGTCTGCATTCTTCAATTTTCTAACAAGGTAAAACGAGATAAAAATGATTGACATCATTATAAGAACAGCCGAAAAGGTAACACATAGAATTAGTACAGTGTGATTCTCTTTCGGCCTTGGAAGAGAAGGCAGAGAAAGTAGAGACAGAGATTCAGCCTCTCCACTCATGTTAAAACTCCAGCCCAAGACATAGTGGGAGCTTGCAAGCAAGCCTGTTGAAGCAGAAAACCCCACAAACATAGGGTCCTGGAGAATTGGTGAGAGATCCACATCAAAGGACAATATGGAGGACCTGGGTTTCTCAGAAAAAGGAGAAAGCTTCACCTCTAATCGATTTCTAGCTGAATCATAATCAATCCAAGCCTGGATCATTCTCCCACTCTTGAGACTTAACTCCTGCTTTGTCGAGTTTTCAAGAAAATATGCAGCAGAAGCTGAAGCATTTGACACCATGCTATTGAGATTAATACCAACATGGTTATCATCTATATCACCAAACTCTAAATCTTTCACGGTATCAAACTCTACTGCAAAAATATGGTTAGTTGAATTCCCATTGTCAGTTGCATTGAGCAAGCCAAGATATTGACTAGGAAAACCTGAAAGTTCTTTCGATGGAGAAAGAGTGAAAGCAAGGCCATGACCACCAAGCTTTGGGTACTCAGGAACCATGGCAAAAGCAAAAGCAGTAGAAAAAGAGAAAACTTTGCTGCTGCTGGAGTTCTTGAACCGAACCGGAGATGAGTAAAAAGCATGGCCACTTACACGAGAAGAAGTATTAGTTAAACAAATTAACCCCTTGCTCCCAATGTCTGCAACACCAGTTAGGCTCATGTTGTTGCCTGCCTCATGAAACCCATTGAAAATGAACTGATCTAGTTGAGAAAAAACTTGGTCTGAACAAACAAGAAAAACCCAGAAAAATACCAACTTCTTTGCCATGAAAAAAGGATGTGGATTTAAATTTTTGGAGCCCTGTGAATCTGAAAAAGAACTTGAAGGAAATAAAATGGTAAGCTGATACATGTAGAAATGTGCTGGTAAACTTTTTGGACGGTAGTTCTGGCTATGCATATTTTGTATTTGGTATGTGTTGTGATTTGATTGGTTGAAGAAAGATTGAAACAGATACAAGAGGAAAAGAGAGATTAAGAGCATGGGAGAACTTTAAAGGGGCATTCATGGTGTTTTGATCCCACATGGGATTTACAAAAAGTGATTGAAGACAACCTCCTTTTTACCAAGAAGACACCTGAGACAGCCGCCAGTTCCAACCTGGCGGAAAGACAAGTAGTCTCCAGTGTTTACTTCCATAATTCTTTTCCCCTATTTTTCCCTTTTTTTTATTAAATTATACTTAAATTTTATTTTACTTATATAAAATTCATTTAGATTGAGTTTATAACTTTATAATTATTTTGCTTTACATGATTTTTCCAAATACCAAAATTTTGATTGTTTTATATTAATTTTACTAACCAAATGTATTAAATTTAAAGGAATTTTAGATTATATAATGGTTTTTTCTTGGTTAAAAGATAATAAAAAGCAAAAATATATATTTTATTATAAAATATTACATATGTAATTTCAAAATATTCATATGTTTATATTTTCAACTGTTGGACCGTCGGCTTGACAACAAAGAATTATTTAAACACAAAACATTACGATAATTTTACAAAATGCCCAACATTCTTGATTGAAAATGACATATCATAACATAAACCCACTATTATTTTTCAACTATAACCACATAATCTGACTTTTCTTAGGGAAAAATAAAATTTTGTCCAAACTTGGTTTAGATCGTATTTAAAAATATTTTGTTAACCACCAAAGTATCTCATAATTGCATCTAAGAATTTGACTCATTAATGAGTGCATATTCTCTATCTAAAAAAGTAAAATTCAAATCCCCTCTCTTTCAATTAAAAATAAACTCATAATTTAGTACATAAGCCCTATAAATTAGGACACATTTAGATCCTGATATTCTCAATACCCACCAAAGTCAAATACCCAACACACATTTTAGTGGCAAAACAAAATTTTGTTCCATGTGATGTCTTTCTTGTTTTTGTGATGGTGGGTAAGCACTATTGCTCTTACATTCTATACAATAATTGACTAGAAAGTAATTTATTACTTAATATAATAACAACATAATATTTTAAAAGATCTTGAAATTATTTAAAAAAATTTAAATAAATTTTTATTATTTTATTATATTTAATCAAGTTTTTTTTTTAAATTAAATATATCATTAACCATCCGTCACATATCATTTAATGTCATATAATATTGAAATGATATGTTGATATATTATAGTAGTGACTTGATATTTTTCACTATCTACCTTAATGTCACATTAATACTATATAAATAAAAAAATGATAAGTGATATTTTAATTTATTTATTGTAATTTTTTATGAATTATTTTTTTATGATTTAAAATTTAATTTTTATAAAATTTTTATTTAACTTTTTTACAAATAAAAAGCAATTAAAGAATGTTTTGTTTCACTTATGAATTCTCTTTTTTTTTTTCACTATCCTTGTAAATTTGAACAAATAATTTAGTCTAATCTATCTCTCCCATATAATTAAAACCAATTTTGTAATTTTCAATAAAATAAAAGAAAAAACAATTTTTTAAAAAAACATTAAATATATTATCTCTTTTTTGTGTGGTAAACGTGTCTTTGCTGAATCGGGTGGAGCGATGAAAGTGACCAACTACCCACCACAGATTAACCACGCATGTGACATGTGGGTCAAAGTTAGGAAGCAGCATGAAGCTGCATGATTCTGTGGGGTACAAGATCATCGCCCAGGAGAGCGAGAGAGGGAGAGATTTATGGTACGGCCCGGCGTTTGGGCATCAAAATCTGCTGATTAGCTGTGACGTTTTATCTTAAATGCTGTTAAATGTGAGCCACGTGATCTGTTGATAGTAGTGCTGATTGTCGTTGACTCTGAGATAATCTTGGGTTGACTCTTTGCCAAGCAGCCAATGTAATTCTTGCAACCGTCCATCTATTTATTGGTCCGCACAAATATTTTGATTTATTTATTATATTTTTAAACGATTAATTTAATTTTTTTATTATTAATATTAATAAATTTATTTAATATATATATATAAATCATAATCCCATCGGATGATTTTCATTAAATTTTTTATTATAAATACTAATAAGATTTGTCCAGCTTTTAAATAAAAATTTTATTTTCATTTAAAAACATTTTTTTCTTAATTTTAATAACATTGCATAATTTATACATTAATTTTACAAAAATTCAATTAATATATGATTGCAATTCCTAAATTAGTTCTTCAAACGTTAGCCATGGACTTGCTCTCAATTCAATGGCTTGGCACCTAAAGAAAGTCAAAAGAAAATTGGACAACAAATTGCTCAGTGAGTTTGGTAAACCATCACTTTGCCCTTTTTTTTATTTTAATTTTTTTCATGTTAGAGATATTAATATGGCATAAGATATGATCAATAACTAATACCATAAAATAATTACATGAAAAGCACATATAACCAACAAATATATAATTTATGTATCACTTAAATATTGACTTTTTGGGTTTTTTCTTTTAGTATTATAGGATTCAAATATACATAAAAAATTGGAATTTTTATACTATGTTATTTAATAATTATATTATTTGAAATTGCCAATCCTTTTTTTTTCTGAATTCTTTTAGCATAGAAAATTATCGTGCGTGTGAACTGTTTCACGATGAAACCGAATTCTTTTGATATTCAAATATCATAAAATATAAGAATTAAATTGAAAAGATATTAAAAAGAAACGACACTTTTTTTAAAAAAATTGACATTATTTAGCCGTCATGCTTTTATTATTAGATTTTCACATTGATTATTTTCTTCGAAATTGTTAATTCTAAGGTTCAGTCAAGACTTCAATAGTATTTTCAATAAAATACTTTCAATAGATTTCAATTTGAATTTTTGGTAGTGAATTCAGCATTTTTTTTTTCTATGCATTTTGATAATTGGCAAATCAAACTCTTGTGTTTTGGCCTCTGATTCTCCATCAAGAAAAAGTCAACGGATGAGTCGACATTCTCCTTTAAGTAATCGTACCCTCCAAGCATGCCAAATAAAGTTGCTAGAAAGAAAGAAGAAATTTACAAAAGTTATTTTCGAATAGGACTTGACTTAGATAACGTATCACAATGGAATCTTTTCTCCTTTATTTTCTTTTTTATTTTTTAATATATAAAGTTTATGTTCATTGACAAACTACACTACAAAGAAGAAAAGAAAAAGAAATGTTTATTTGTTGATATATATATATATATATTTAATTCCATGGATTCCTTGTTTGAATTCTATTTCTCTTTTGGGTTCTCCAATCTTGGTCTTGTTTGAAAGCCAAATAGTAGTACTTTACCAAATCTAAATGTTTTTTTTTAGAAATAATTAATGATCTAAAATGGGTACCAAATGGTTTTCTAGCTACCCAAACATTTCTAATAGTTTGGCCATTGTTTTTTTTTTCATATATTTTATGTAATTTTTTATATAATATTTTTTAAAAAAATTGAATTATTCAAACAAATATAAATAAATCTTTATTCTTTTTTTACGTTCTATCAAGCTTTTTCTTTTTTATTTCAAGTCGAATAAATCATTATAATTAATGATTGACTAATTATTTTTAATAAAATATCACATGGTATTTTTATATCTTGGTGACATTAACATAACGTTGATGTAAAAATTATAAAATTTCATGTGATTATATCATATCACATTAGTTTGTTACGTCATCATCCACCATGACATATTAATATATCATGTCAATATCATGAGACATAAAATGATAAGTGACGGTTTAACTAAAAATAATTAATTAATCCTTAATTATAAGTATTTAATTAACTCAAAATAAAAGTATAAGATATTGACTTAATTGAACGTAATACAAGAATGAAGTTTATTTGAATTTCTTTAAATAATTCAGAAACTTTTTTAAATACTATACCTTTTCTCTTTTTGATGTAATTAAAGAAAGGACAAATTATGCTAATCAATCTTGTTTTCAATTAATTAATTAAACTGAGATTGCAATTTCTTTTTAATTTCAAAGGTGTGGGCTGTTGATTCCTTTTATGGTAATGGATTTCCAAGTTGAAATCTTTTGTCAAGGCTTTGATTATATGTCAAATTATATTTTAAAATTAGTCCTCAAAATATTACTAAGAGATAAAAATGGATTGTCTTTTCTCTAATAAAGAAACAAGATACCAATTATTGATTATAAACGAAATATTATTTTTTAATCAAACTCGGGATTGTTAATTAATTCATATAGTAAGTTTTCTCTCCTAATTATAATGTTTAAGACTCTTTATGGGCAGATTGTTATCTACACGTGGAAATCAACAACTACTCCAAAGCCTTCAAATAAAGTTATCTCATAAAAATATTATTGCATTCACAAATTCAAATAAACTTATAACTTTAAGAACTGTTCAATTTTGTCCTTGTTTTAATTAGTTTCAAATTTGTAATTATATTAACTTTTGTTGCAATTAAGGACAAATGCTGTTTTGGATTTGAGCCCAGCTAATATGTTCAACTCAAGTGGGCTTTAATGATGAATGGAAGTTTTAATTTCTTTGATTTCTAAATGGGCCAACCACAGCCCACTTGACTTTTTGTTTTGCTAAACAAAGAAAACAATAGAAAATTTTAAAACCAAAATCAATAGAAAAAAAAAAAAGAAAAAAGGGTAAAAATATTTGTAGAAAGATGTGAGGAACTGATATAATTTTCATTTACATCAACATTCTTGTTGTATTTGTAAGTTGCAAAAGAATTTTTCGGATTCGATTTTCAAATTTTGGAATTGTCAAAACATTTATCCAAATATATCAAAGCATAGATAAACAAATATTACATATATAAAACTTTTTGCAATTGCCGACGTGGTCCTCTGCCACCTCCGATGGTGGAAGAAAATTAGGGGAAAAATGATCATTCCATGAATCAAACAGTTTCTTAGAGGAAGCTTAGGAACAGTGAGGAAATGACTAGTTCATTCCCTGGAATCAAAGATACCCTTTTTGTATGGATACTCCAAAGATGCAGGAGAATAACATAAAAATGATTGGAAACAAAGCAAGAGCAAACATCTAAAGATTTAACAAAGTGTAGATTCCTAGCACAAAAATAGAGGATACAAATCCACTTAAAACAAAAGGAAACAATACTATGGAATATCTCACATGATCACTTAAAGAAAAGGGTTTTTCTTTCTTTCTACCCAATATATAGACAAGGCCTATCATTTGTAAGTACAACTTCCGTCATCACTTCTAGCAGTGGGGTCAAAGTTATCCGCACCTGGATCAGTACAACCTTCAGGAACTGGAACACCAATTTGCTGGGCTGCTTTGCCTGCAACACCACCAACAATAGAGAAAAGAGCGAAGAGCTGGTGAATACTTCTTTTTTGAATACAAGATAACATTACTCGGCGTGCAAATTTAGATGCAAACCTCCCATCAAGGCCTCTAGGATAAAGGGGTCTAACCGTAGAAAGTTCCTCTCTTGATAGAATCCTCATTGGCGTCTCCAAGAGCAGCCTCGCTCAAGTACTTGTCAGCCAATTGGACTCTCTTCACATTCTCTTGCTCTGCAACAAGCATGTTTCCGTACTCCAGGAGCTTCTCGATGGTCATCTTGGGTTGCTCGAAAGTTGGAGGTCCTTCCCTTGAGTTCACCAGTTTCTTGCCGACGGTGTCAACTCCAACCTCACTGACCCACTTCCTCACTTCGTCATCGTAAACTCTGGCCCTCAGGGCACCGAAGAAGTCTGCAAATTGCAAAGCATACTGTTAATGTTCATTTCTGGTAGAAAACAGCTGGGAAATTTGATAGGAAACTGGTTGGAAGTGAGACTTTACCAATGGATTGGCCAGGGAAGGTGTCAACGAGCTTGACAATGTCATCATCTGGAACATTGTCAGTCCTGAAGATACCTTTGCAGACACCAATTCTGTCATCCCTGGTAGGTGCCCAGTAGAACTTCTCCATACGACCATCACGGATGAGAGGAGCATACAATGTTGAGAAATCGTTGCCGGTGACGATGATGGGGACACGAGGATTCTCTTCCTTGTTGTACATACCAGGGAGCTGCACATTTGTGGGGTTATCAGCAATGTTCATGAGGGTAGCATTCACCATTTGGTTGTTGACGGTGTATTGGGTGGTTCCTCCAAGACGACCAGCTCCTGCATCAAGATCGTTGATGAAGAGGCAGCACATTTTCCCCTTCCTGATGATATCAGCTGCCTCACGGTACCTTTGCCTGATCAACTTGGCGGGCTCTCCTGCGTTTCCACTTTCCAATTCTCCAGCACTCATCATAATTGGGCTGAAATTCATCATCAGAAATCATCAGCTTCTTTCTAACATGTTCAACTATTTAGGCATGTTTGTTAACATCAATCTGTTTTAGGAAATCATGAACTCACTTGATTCCCATCTTGGCAAAGACGAGCTCACATTGGAAAGATTTTCCTTGACCTTTGCCTCCCCAGATACCCAAGATGAGAGGAACCTGTAAAAGGAAATTGTACAAATTATTCAACACAAGAACTTAACTTAGCACCCAAAAATTGAAGGTTCTTAAGTGAAATTTTTAACTTTGTACCTTAATGTTAGGGAGGGTCATGAAGTTCTTGGAGATGTGAACAACAAGCTTGTCCATGAAGGCAGGGGCAATGTAGAAACCATCCACGTTGTTGTCCAAGTTGTATCTAAATTATGTAAAATCCCAAACTCATGAATAAAACAACAACTAAATTTCATTCAAAAGTCAAGCAAGCATAAAAATAATTTCTTTGAATTTTTCTTTTTATATATATAAATATACTTACGTGCGAAGCCCTTGGCTGAGGTATTCATAGGAACTCATGACGGCATAGTGAGTTCCATCGTTCATGGGGGCCTGGAACAGGGAGTCCACCATACCTTTCCCTCTGGTAATGTCTTGTTGGTCATCAGATTCATCATAAGCAAGGCCTCTCCATTTGTCCTTGTCGGTCTGCTTTTCTTCATCGGTGCTTTCTGTTGATGCAACAACCTTGAAGCTCACTGATGGAAGCTTGCTGTTGCTGAATCTTGAGCTCACTTTCTTCAAGCTGCTCCCCAAGAAAGCTGAGCTTGGAACTGCAGCTCCAGCACCAGAGCCATTCAAGCTCAACTGCACGAAAACATAACATACTCCTCTTTAAACCATGACTGAACATCCTCTAATCCAATTTGCCAATTCATATCTCATTCTTAAATGACCAAGTTTAGACTCAATTCATTAGATGAAAAACCTTATCTAAGTTAGTTTAAGTTCCACGAAACTTCATACAGTTTTACTTCCTAAAACTATACACAATCAAAAACTTGCATGCTTTTACTTACACAGTGACAAATTCTTGCATGTTTTATCATATTAAAAAAACAATTCTGGCATGTTTTAAAACTTTCTCATGTCGTAATATATTAATTTACACGCATGTGCAGACCCACATATATTTAAAAGAATCGAATCTAGATATAAAAAGAAATGTAAGTATGGTCAATGAAAATCAACGTGACCCTTTAAACAATAAAGTAAGCTAAGCAAAAACAAGAGTATACCGGTGCTCGGTTGACTGCACCAATGGTGGAGACGGCAGCTGCCATGGAGGGTTGAACTGTAACGAGAGTAGGGAGTGGAGGGGGAGGAGAGCAGTTTGGGGAATGGCTCAATGGAGGGAGTGTGTGGCCTTTGACGATCGAAAGTGAGCATGGGGCAAAACTTATAATGATAATTTTGTGTGTACAAAAATTAAGGATGTTTTTTCCATTTGTTGGAAGCCACACAATCAAGATTGAACATGCAGCCACGTGGCAGATGTAGATTGCTTGCAATTTCCAGACTCTACATGGATCCTTGAGGTTACCCTTTAAGGTTGTTTCTTTGCCACTAAATATTTCTCTTCCTCTTATTATTACCACACAAGGCTTTTTGTTCTTGTTTTTTTTTCCCCCTTTATTATTTTTTCTTCATTTTTTTTCTTTGGCTAAGAGATAAGGGGAGAGATGAGGTGAAGAAACTGTTTGTGATTTCAATTTAATTCCATTATTTGTGTCAATTCTTGTTGTCACTATTAGAGGTTGGTATGCTTCTTGGAATGGGCCATTGGGGTCCCAATTTAGAAAGGGCTTCAGATTGTGAAAGCTATATGAACTTCTAAAAATATCTAAAGAACTAGTGGATAGAATTTAAAAGAATAAGAAATGGCAAATTTTTTTGGTCTAATTTTTCTGATTTTCATTCTCCAATTGCTTTGGGTTTTTGATATTTGTCCATAATTAAATATGAACACTAAAATAGTGTGAAATTAGCACATTTTTTAAGGTTTAGAAAAATGTGGGTAAACAAGGAGGGGAAAAAGAAGAGACAAAACATTGATTGGTAGGAATTTTGTTTCAAAAGTTGAATGAGTTTCTCCTTGTATTTAGGCTAAAAGGCTAAAACCCTTATGCAAATATGAAAGACTGAGAATTTTTTGCAGGACCCCAAAAGGAAAAGACAGAGAAAGCAAAGGCAAAAGGTGAGGGGAAAATTTGTGGCAATGAGGTCTTAACCATAGAGCCCATAATTTGACAGTGCATGACTTGGACATGTCAGCCCAACAACGTGGCCTCATTCAGGGCCACAAATCAAAACCATTTCAATGGAGGAGTGGGTTATGGAGAGGGGGAAAAAATAGAGAAAAAAAGAAGAAAAATTGATGGAAAACACCCTGGTTTTACTATCTTTGTAGATTAGAGTCAAAACTCTGATGCTAATTGCAATATTATAAATTCATTACATAATAAGTTTTAATTGATATTATGATTGAGATATTGGATTAAGTATACACATCAAAAATATCTTCGGATTACATAATCGATCTGAGATGTAGATGGTTAACGGAGTTTGGGTTTAAGCTAATTAGATCAGCTAATATTGATACTAGGAGAAAAGAGCAGATTAAACAAATCATTTTAACAGAATTTGGGAAGTCTTTAAAACTGAAAAAATTGCAAGTAGCCTATCAGCAAGTAGGCAAAGACATAGTCTTATACAGTCAAGTTTTCCCCACATTGGTCCACTTATTCCCCAATTGCAGCAAACATGCAGCACTTGAGAAACAGACAGTAGCCATCAGTCATCGTAGTTTGTGGAACCCTCCCCCTTTGCTATGTCCTGATAGCAGATTAATAAGAAACTTCAAACATTAAATTTAGAGTGGGGTTCAGATGCATACTTTTTTGCTTATGAATGAAAACTAGGCCAATTTAGTTCATGATGATCCTGCAACAAATGGTACTCTTCTATTGCAATTTCGATATATGTGTCACCGGATATTATTCTCTTTAAAATATTAACTAGATGAAATATATAACGTTCATACTTATAAATTTTTTAAAATTTCTTTATTAATTCGATGTGAAATTAAAATACTTTATTTATTTTTTTAAAACACTTGACATGATGCATGCACTATTAATCAAGGTACTCTCCAGAACTAATAGTACTCTTCTGTTAGCTTCACAAAGTTATGATGTAAAGCTAACAACTTCAATCTATGTATCACGAATTACTTTTTATTTTTTTTTTAAAAAAAGATTAATTTAATGAGACGTGTAATGTCTGTCTTTGAAATTATTATATTAATAAAAATAAAATATATACTAATAAGTTATAAACTGAGTCGCCGACAGCTAAAATTTGGCAGAAAAGAGTATTAATTGGAGGTAAGATGCATTCTTACCTATAATCTATTGCTTTTAGCCTTGTTTCTGTCAAAACTACAGTTGGGAATGTGATACATGCAAAGGCATATAGAGGTAAGTATGGCAAGAGCTAGAGCAGGCCATAGCCCCTTCCAAATGGAAAGAAAGGAATTGATAATTGACCCATGATAAAGAAAGACACTATCATCGTTAAACTCGAAAGCCGAAAAGCTAACCCCCCCATCCACCATCCCACAACACCTATCTCTCACCCTTCTCATGCATAGATTTCATTGCAAAACAAAGAAGTTAAACAGTTACCATGACATGACAGAAAGTAGGTTCATGTCACTGCAAAACAGCATCCTTGTCTCCCTATCTTTCTCTCACACTTTTTGAACATTCCCCTCTTTCACTTCTAGATCCTTGAATCATAAAGATAAAGAGATAACAAGCATAAGTACTTAAAACACTTACCAACTGTGGCTGACACGTGCAATGTTATGTTACTGATCTTAGGATGGGTGTCGGATCCGAATATGTGTTTTAAAAAAGTTTTAAATTTTTTTTATATATTTAGAAGATTGAGTTTTTATATTTATGTTCATCGAATTTATGTCGGTCGTGTATATATACATACTTAACAAGGTACTTATAAATATAAATTAGCTGAGTTTCTAACTTGGCCATTGAGATGAGTCTGATGAGAAACGTGTGACTACCGACCATTATTAAGTGGCCAACAGCCAAACCTGATTAAATGTAAGAATAAAATAAGCATAATAATGGAGAAGGAACACAAAACCAACTTGGATAAAGAATTATAATTATTGGGAAGTAAACAAATCCAGACAAATAGCTGTCGTGAGTCGTGCTCTCTAGTATATCCAATCCCTAAGCTAGGAATTTATGCATGTAAAGCAATATAATTTTGTTCTCATTAGCTAAAAGGATCAATCTTTTCTTTGAGCCGTAATGCACCAGCTTATGGAACTTGATTTTGACTGAAAGGTTAAAGTAATTAATAATTTTCCATAAATTCATCATGTAGTTCTTCACGAAACCTTGGACTAATCTAGTAATGGAGGCAGTTCCCATTTGCTGACTACAGATCAAAAGATTATTGCGGAAATTCCGCTTATAATTTTTATGAGTTTTTATATTTTTTTAAAATCACGTAATTTAAGTCCAAAAATATATTGAATCAGTGGTACTTAATCCGGATTAATAGAACGTAATTGTTCATACGGAGAATGTTGACACTACCAAACTATATGCATATAATGATATGGGGTGGTTTGAGTTGCAATTGGCTCCCAAAGAGAAAAAGAACACTGATTTCAAGATTTGAATGAGCATAGCCTACTTTAGCATAGTAGAGATTAAGAAACTTTTTTTATTTGAATATTTGCATTAGAGATTAAGAAACTAGAAAGATTATTAATTACTTTCATCTAGAAGATCCCATGGAATAGCAAAAACATACAAAAATCATTGAGAATCAACCAAGTTCTGTAGTTCAGACCATATGCTACTCATTTTCAGAATCATCACCAAAGATTTTGTCTTCTGAATCTTTTGGTATCTGTCATACAAAGATTAAGAAAAGGATTATGTTGACATATTCTAAGCTCCAAAGGTCAGTGACCCTTCTACAACTTCTTTAATTTCACAACTGCCATGTAAAGGGAGAGATAAATAGGATTCTATTGTACTTGTCTACATGATGACATTCTTCATTAAGAATACTTTACATTATATCATTCAATTATCCTCTAAATTTTTTAGAGCCCAATCAATCATGATGATGATTGAGTCTTCCATTAAAGTAGCCTTATTTGTGATGCATAAAAAGGCCCTTTCAAGACATAAATTAGGAAAACTTTCCATATATGAGAATGACAATGTAGGCCACAAAGGAGACCCAAAAGAACAAGCATTCAGGTAAAGTGATGATATCCCCTTGGGCTTAACAAAAACCTACTTCTCCAAGCCTTTTAAAAGGTGATGGTTGTATAAAAGAGCCAAATCTTAAAGACTTCTTTGTTCCTGAACAAACCAGCTCTAACCCTTTTAGTACTACAGAAAAATACATCATTGACACAGATAAATTAGCAAGAAAAAGCTTGGGAAAATGACAGGGCTTGGCTCTTCATGTGGAGCTTGCAAATTCCTGAGGAGAAAGTGCACGAGCGAATGCGTTTTTGCACCTTACTTTTGTTACGATGAGGCTGCAAGTCACTTTGCGGCAGTGCACAAGGTGTTTGGTGCTAGCAATGTTTCCAAGCTACTGTTACACCTACCGATGCATAATCGAAGTGATGCTGCTGTCACTATATCTTATGAAGCACTGGCACGGATGCGGGACCCGATATACGGTTGTGTTGCTCATATCTTTGCACTTCAACAACAGGTTTCGATGTTGCTGCTACTGCAACTTTTCTCTTGATCAATACCTGTAAAAAACCATGCTAATATTCATGCAATGTTGTTCACTGAATTCATCACCGTGCAGGTTGCCAACCTACAAGAGGAGATAGAAATTCTCATCAACCAAATGGCCAATCATGCTGCTGATCAGGTTCCCAGCTGTGGAAATACTCAAGCAGCTACTTACCCGGATGGTAAGATACAGTTTGCTTCCCTGCATGAAACAATCAGCACAGTCTATTACCAAGATGAACAAGCTGCACTGCCCACTAACCATCCAGGACTTTTAACTGGAAATCAAATACTCGATGCTCAGTTGTGTGAACCACTACCTCCTTCATACGAATGGGAAGACCAGAACTTTCTCTGTAACTTCTACCAAAACCCTCCAGAAATAAACTTGGAAGGCGTGGAATCAGGAATTCTCATAGATTATCCATGCATGGGAAGCAGTGGTACCACTACAAACTGGGAAGGTCCAAGCTGGTAGTAACTTTCCAGCTTTCATAGCTTGGAATTGATCGTTTGAGACAAGTACAGTGGCTCCACAAGGGATAAGTTTTGTACCAGGCATGATGTAATTTATGTTAGATTACCATGATTCTTATGACGAATGTTTATGTTTGTTCTAATTTGAATTTTTGAAATAAGCACCTTGTGTTATAATGTATTTCATGTTTATACTTAGCAAATCATGCACATAAAAAAACATGAACTCTTCTTTTTCTTATAGCAATTTTGAATGTAAAGCAACCAAATATGATAATTTATTAAGTAAAGATGAAGCAAGAACTTGCTATTAAGGATGTCACAAAACAGGGAGGTGATCATGCCAAAGTCAAAGCCCATGTCTGTTGCAGGCACACAAGTTATAAACAAAGAATGGAAAGGAAGTCTTTGTTTATTGATATCTAGAGGAGCTTTAGATAATACCCTAAAGTTAATTTTCTCCTTCGTCCAACTTAACTTGTCATAAAACTACTGGCAACTTAATCAGTCAGAAGCAGAGCAGACAAAAGCCATTGAAGGATAACTTTTGTTAATTCTATTAAACAAAAGGGTTCTTACAGGGAAGGGAAAGTATGAGAAGACAAGGGTAGAAACTAGAACTCTAGAACTAGCTCCTCAACAAATCCATGATATAGTTCTGCATTCTTAGCAACTGGGAGGCAACAGATTATACAAAATCTTGTCAAGAAGTGGTCAGGTAGAACCGATTTAGAATTATGAACTGTTCTTGTTCCCTTCAATTCTGTCTTTGTTCTAAAAACAAACTTAGCGTAAAAACAAGTTTTAGTGATTCGTTTACTAAAATTTGTCCAAACTGAAGATGCATGAACTTACAAGGAATCCAAGGTAAACAATCTGTCACATTGGAAGAAATAACTTGGTTCTGTTTCTGGATTTGCTGGGATGCTCTTACATGGATTAGATCAGTAGCCATCAAGAGACTTTGGGCTTATGAAACCAATATATTCATGATATCACAGATTTGAGTCAAGTTTGATCAGGCTTTCCAGTTGGGCTTGTGTATTGGAAAAGGTGAAAAGAAGATATGATTGAAACCATCAAGAGAATATAGGCCTATTAAGTAAGAGGAAGCGAAAGATCCACGGAAGAAGACACAAAATGTGCTGTTAGGGGAAAAGGATTTTCCTTTTAGTGAGAAGAAGGTCCAATGGCATGAACACTCTGACTGGGCCTATCTTGATCATGTTACAGTGCTTCACATACAAAAAGAACTGCCCAAAGTCCAAGCCCACAAAAATCCAGATGCAACCAATGTTAAAGGCTTAAAGGCACCGTCATTTTTCCAATCCAATGATCCCATTCCACATTTTCCCTTCAATTTGCATCGCTTACTGTGACGATTTATACTAATTTCTGTAAGGTATTATCCATTTTAATCTACTGCTCTTATTATTTTATCTCACAAAAGATCCCTCACAGGTTAAAAGTAGTGTAAATCCTTATATGTCCAGTATCACTCCAGTAGATAACGAATGTAAGGTTCTTGACTCTCTTTTTTAAGACTATGACATTCACTCTTATTTTTTTTTGAGAATTTTTCTTCGATATGAGATTTTGTGGCTCTATCTATTGGTAGCATTATCTTGACGATATAAGGTTAACATCCACGCGAAGACTGTGATAAGTAAACTTTCTTGAATCGACAGGACACTGATGGAAATGTGGAACTTTTGGTTTAGGCAAGCTTAGTTGTTCAATAAAACTACCACTTCCATTTCCAACAAAAATATCATTGAATCAAATTGGCTATAGATGAATCAGTACATTAAAAGAAAGGGACAACAACTCAAAGTCACAATTGGGTTTATGAGAAATGAAAATTAGACTGTCATATAAAAAATTCAACTACATATCAAAAACCCATGTTTCTAACATCATTTTCCTATGCTTTCTCTGCAGCCAAGCAAAAAATATTTCATTAAGAACTCTGCTGCACGCAAATATCTGCAAAGAAAGCAGTCTTCAAGTCATAACACACCTTTTTGGTGTGCACTTAAGACTTTGAAACTCGATAATTTGGTTTCTACATATGTTAATCAGTTTTACAAAACTTGCATGGAGATCAGTGAAGACCATGAAAAATAGTCATTGAAAGCATATATATTCAGTAAATATAGCTCTAAAAATCTTGGGTTAATTCTTTTATCAATAAATCTTACTGTCTTAGTAAGCATTCCATCATTGCTTTCATTTGACCTGCAAGAAAGCAAGAGTATCCTAAGTGTCACTGTCCTAGTAAAGTTCTCTTCCTTTCCTTTTTCTTTTTTTTTCCTTTAATGATTACACCAAATGGAAATAGTACTAGTAGCGGGTTTCCCTACTTGTTGGGTAGTTGAGGACTGAATTAATTCTTTGTATTCTAATCTCTAAATGAAGAAGTAATGAGGCAAGGGCATTGTTCTTTAATCTTTTTCCTTTTTCTTTGTGCATATAATTTGATCATAATCTTTTTTTTAATATATATTTTTGTTGTCAGTCACATGCTCAAGAAAAGGATATATTCGGATAAAGGAAAAGGACCCTTCTTGGCCATTGTCTGAGTGATTACTGAAGTTGGACAAGCTTTTAACAAGGGTGGCATCATTTTTAAGACATTTAATTCTACCAAAGATGGTGGAAATAAGCTTTCCTTATCCAATTGATTCTTTGAGCTGGAGCAAAGGACAGCCTCTTTGGAAAGGAGACATAATTTAATGAAGTTTGAATAAGCATGTTGAAAGGAAAGGAGTAAAGGCAGACAAACATCTTTATAAGTTGCCAATTCCATAGGTATGCACCCAAAGATTGATGCATTCCCAAAAGGGGTAGGACAATGACATCACCAAATGGAGCTGCTCTAATTTGGAATATATATATATCTCCCACTTTCCCCCCTTTCCACTCAATCCTTTGCCTCATCTACAGGTAAAAGTCACTCAAAGTAACCAAGTTCTCAAATGCTTGGCCAAACATGAAATGAACTCCAACAAGCCTTTAATTCCCCTCTCTCTCTCTCTCTCTCTCTCTCTCTTTNTTACCTCCTCTCTCTCTCTCTCTCTCTCTCTCTTTGCACCCGAAAATTTGATTCAATAATGGACGTATATATTTGCTTATTCAAAGCAAGAGAAGATAGAAAAAGCTATGGAATTAATATAGATATATTTTCTTGTTCTTACAATCTTCACCCTCAATAAATACTAAGAGTGCCTCTCTATCTCACAAGATGTTCCCCCCTATAATCTGCAGGAAGAGAAAACTGAAAATGGTGGAATGAGTGACACACACAACATGTAACAAACTTGAATAATAGTCTAAAAGCAGTCTAAATTGTCTACCCTGGAAATGCAACAGCAAGGCCATAGGTAATTCCATCAGGAAAATGGGCAACTTTATGTCCTATCTTATTAGTGAACCCTAGCAGAAATGGTTGATTAATAGATGTTTCCCCATCTAATCAAAAAAGAGCACATATTCTTAATCAACTGTTTGCTGAACTATCCAACTGCAAAAGTTGCATCAGCAGAGATGACTCGTCTTAAATTTAAACACTGGTGCATATCAAGATAATGCCAGAGCAAGTGCCTCTCCAATTTCTTCCTAGTGCTTAACAATGTTTGAATTTAACAGCTGGATGAGATTTTAAACAAGCAGTGGCAAATCATGGCTACAGCAAATGCATGTGTAGACCTTAAAGGAAACCAAGTTCAATTGGCTGAACTTTAGCAAGAATACACAGTTAATAATATTGAGTTCTGAATGACAACTGAGGAAGAAATGGGGGTTGAGAGTAAAAACAAGAAGCAGTGTTTTCATGGTCTTTACCTGTTAATTAAGGAAGATGAGCATCATTTACAACATTTATCCAAGAACCAAGTTCCATATGTGAGGAACAAGACAATCGAATAAAAGGAGAGCACCTGTCCTTAAACCTCGGCTACTATACGCTTGCAACTCATACATAGCAACTGTTAATCCCACAAGTTGGCAACATTATTAGTAATTAAGAACCAAAGGAATAAAGGCCTCACTAAGATTTATGTACATCATAGAGGTTCAGTAATGTTAACATAATGCATGTTCTCAACTATCTAAACAAAATTGCATGTGTAAGCCGTGAAAAGGAAGGAACAAAAAATTCAGAAGTTCAGATATACCAAGTTGATATAGTTAATAGAATTCTTCATAATTCTTATTAGTGGTCGTGATCAAATTAGGCAGAATCAAGCAATTACACTGCATTTCTAACTGGAGATGAGGTTTGGGGAGGAAAACCATGATATCTGAAAGTAGGGGAATGAAGGTGGACCTATAGTTTAGAGGTAGCCAAATTAACCTTTCCTCGAAAAGAAAACGAGGTTTGATTTCCCCTCTTCTCACAATCTATCCAGGAAGGCAGAAGGAGGGGAATTGAAGCAATGGCAATGGAGCATGCATAAGATTCTTTTCATGTTCAACAAAGTATGCCCTCACACAAAGGAACATGCACACAGACAAGTATACCTGTTACACACATTCATGAACATGATTGCATTAGTTTGGTAAGAGTAGGATTGACTTTTAAAGCATGACACCAAGTTTGGTTGAGATCAAAATTTCTTGCAAGATTTTAGGAAGGTAAACTAGCTATCTACTTTTAGATACTTGTTCCATATATTTTCAACTACTATCTTAGAAGCTTGTCCTGATATGCAACAACCATTGACTAAGAGGGCAAAAAGAAACACAATGACTTCAAGTACACATTTAGATCAGCCGCGACTAGTTCAAACCAATACTGCATTTGAATAATAAAACTCATTTAACAAACAGGCAACGGTCGTACTTATAATTCATAACAGTTTTAATTCTGTACATAGTCACTTCATGTTAATATAGGGGACAAAATGTCATATAAAATCTCATTGGAGGAAACGAAATTCAACTAAGAACACATTAACTTGAAAAATTCCATCACACTAAAGAGAGAAATCAACTTAATAGTAAGTATGAGGAACTTAATAGTAAGTATGAGAAATCAACTTAATACAAATATTTTGTTGGCTGAGCAAAAAAAAAAAGTATTGAGGAACTGAAATCCTGCTAGGACCTTTTTTCAGCCTTAACAAAATAAACTATTTTAAGTACAAGTACAGCTTAGTAATTAATTGCTATTTTATATCTTATTATATCTGCATCCTCTTCAACTAGCAAACAAAATTAGAAGCAATTAAGATAGGGAGATTAATTCAAACTCAGATACCAAATTAGTCACTTTAGCTCTGAGACAGACAAGAATGTTAATCCAAAATGCAAAACCCGGTCTAGGCAAAAGATCATGGTGGCTGAGAAGGGGTAAAAGGCAAAACTTGACTATGGGAAAGAAACAAAATTCAGAAGTCTAAACTTATATAATGAGGCATTGACAAACAGAATAAGCTTGTAGATTTTGATCTAAGACCCAAATTTTGTAGATACACAGTAAACTAGGCAAAATCCAATACGGAAGATGCCATTGCCTTTTTCTTCCCATCATGATATTCTAGAGATATTTTCATTTCCTTTAAAACCTGGTAGGAAGTACCAATTGAAAGGCAGCTTTACAAGCCCTAGTGTCAGTTTGAAATTCTCCAAGACGAATGTCACATTATGTGAAATATGGCAATAATGCACTCAAAGAGACCCACAGGTGTATAGTATACAGATTTTATCTTGATTTGGGATGACCCATTGCAGAAACTACCCCCCCAATGAATCATTATGATGTGAAAATCTGATCAAGCAGTGCTGAAACAACCCATTTGGGAAAATGCAGATGAATCACCCCAGCTCTCTCTCTCTCTCTCTGATCATCTAATGAAGCTGAAGTTTTCCGGTCATAGCTCTGCCAACCTGACTAGATATTCATCTCTTTTCTCTGACACATTGAACTCTCACATTTAAGCTTCTCAGCACCATTAATATTGTTGGAAAAAGAAGAAAATAATAAAATATTGAGGAATGAAGATAAGTATTAACAAGCATACCATGAAAAGAATCTTCTGATATATCCTTGCAACAATTTTAAGTATCTCTCAACTCTCTTCTGCACCTTTCCCTTCCTTTTCCTACATCCTCAATATGCATTCCTCCAAGAAAGTTGACCAAATGGAATTAAAGGGAAAGCCAACAAAAGAGACTACTAGGAAGCTCTAAAACATGATGGAAACTTAACCACAGATTATAAACAGCATGCACCAAAACAATTTGCTCAATAAGAATTTCATTTCTTTGCCTACATCATCAAAGATACATTGCTACACCAAAAAGGAGTTGATTAGGGAATAGAAACAAGAGATACTTATACAAAGTTCTACAAAAGATAATCTAAAACATAGTTAAAAGCCTAACCATGAACTTGGTTAAATTCACAGAGATCAGAAACTAATTAACAAGTAGTCCTACCTTTCTCCCCTACACTTACATGAAAATTGTCATTACATTTTTTGCACAAAAACCAGTCAGCATAGTCAAACCACCACACCATCTCCAGTTTCCACCTTCGGCTCTATCTCCAATCCATTCCTCTTTCATGTTAATAGGAGGGGGGTGGACGCGGCGGAGGACCCCAAAACACATCAGGAGGCATTTGACCGTTAGGCAGTAAATTAGGAGGCAAATTATACAAAGGAATTGAACCACCTTCCTGCTCATGACCCAAACCTTGAGACTGAGATGACCCTGAATTACCACCGCCGCCGCCACCATTATTATTGCTATGGTTAACTTGCTGCTGCACCCCAATCCCTTCTCCTCCTCCTCCTCCTCCTTCCTCACCACCATTTTCATCCTCTATTGGCAACCTCTCATAAACCGCATTCGTAAAAGTTGCCGCGATAACCATCACTGGCCCTGACGCTATCAGGGCCCCAATCACACTCCCTCCCACCACCTGCCCTTGCCCGCCCGCTAAATACACAGTCAGGCCCGTGGCCCCCGGAGGCGAAGGTGCGGGCAGAAACGCACCGGATAAAGATAAAATCTCAAATCTTCCATGTAAAGTGATCACTCCACCAGGCGCAGCTGGTTGGCGGAGGGTAACATTGGTAACAATACCACTGCCGCTCATAACCGACACACCCCGGTGGCGGCGCTGAGCAAAATTAGCTATACACTCGGCAATGTCACTGCCACTAGTGATTTCCAACACATGGCTACGGAGAGAGTTAGGGCTTTCCTTGGTGATAACAATGGGAGGCTTCGGTTTGTTCTTTGAACCAGGTGGTCTACCCCTAGGACGGCGACTGGCTGAACTTGAACCAGGTTCAATGGTTTCAAAAGCGGTAGTTTGGTCATCAGGTTCCATATTGTCTCGGCTATCTTCATTGTCGTCTTGGTTTTGGTTTGGAGTGGCGGCGTTAGGGCTGCTAGTGTTGGCATTGGGGGGGCTAGCGTTATTATCTCTAAAATCTTGGTGTTCTCGTCTGGGTCCAAGGCGGTTCAAAGCTATCCGGTGATCTTCTTCAGATGGGTTCCTAAGGTGAAGAGATGGAGTTGAAGCTATTGAATCAACACCTCTCATGGCCACATTTCCAGCCCACCAACGATTAGCCATATTTCAAAAAAAGAAACAAACTTTTTTTTTGGAGGGGAATCAAAGCAATAATAACTAAGATGGCAAATAGGAAAAAGAACCAAAATGAATGGGATCTTCTCTGTTACCGTTACTTAGCAATGGAAACTTCGTTTTCCTTTGTTTGTTTGCTGTGGTAGATTGACAGAGAGATCTCTAATGAAGAACCCCAAATCAAGTTGGTACAAGTCCAAAACCTTATCTCTTCTTCAAAACCCACACCACCATATTGCATGAATCAGACACTACACACAGGGGTTCCTCTTGTTATTTGCATGAAAAACCCTACCCATTAACCTCAAAATCAGATCCAACAAAGCCTTCTTCTCTTCAAACAAAAACCCACCTTTCTAAAACCCCCCAAAGAAACAAATTTATCTTCAAGATCCCAGCTTCAAACTTCAAACTTCAAAAATATCTTGCTTGCAGAAACTGGAAAGGACACCCCCAGCTACGTGAAACTCGAAGCACTGTGTTGTGTAGGTGAAATATGCTGTGCTTTGCTCTTTCCTGTTATTTTCTTGTACTGAACACAAAAAGATTGTTGAGGAAAAAAGGTGACCTTTTTCTGTACCTCTTCTCACTCAATATACAGAAAAACGAAAAATCGAGTAACCGAGTAATCAAACTATCTCTCTGTACGGCAAACTCTCGCTTGTTTCAGGGGAGGGGGTGGGGGGTCCTCTACTTCAGTTTTACCTTGCTGCTGCAGCCTGACCAGTTTGGTTTTTCCCAAGTCTCGTGCAAGTGTACGTTACAGAGAAGCACTTGACTCTCTCTCTCTCTCTCTCCCTGGTTTTGTACGATAACGATTACAATTGCCAGAACTCCCACTAGCTTCTAACATATAGCGGTTTTGCAGAGCCTGGTTTCTGCGTGTCTCCCTGGCTTTTCCTTTTCTTTTTTATTTTTTTTTTATTTTTTGACTTACAAGGTTTATCAAGCTAAGCCCACTCCAACAAGTTGATTGAGCATTTATAGTCCACATCTAAAAACTTGAAAAACCATCAATGAAATGGTAACTGTTCATCCTTTGATGTCATCATGTGGTTGATTTTGATTGGAAATCATGACCAATTTTCAAGCCCCATCTTGTCATGGGCTGTCATAACTATTTATCCATATCCATCAAATAAGAAAATTCATGCATCAAACAATGAGAGAATTGCTTCTCAAGTTAATACTTATCTTGCCTACCTAATGATGACTATAGTGTACTTATTTCTCTTCTTTCCCCATTGTAAAGCAAGGATGTTTTTTTCACCTACTTGACATAAATTTAGGGTGCTCGAGCAAGAATATAAAACCTAAGCAATAAAAGCATTCACCCAAGGAAAACCTCTAAACCTATAGCAAGCAAGTAGGGTAGCTAACCACATGCTAGCTAGAATGTTCCATGTGCTGGTCATGATCGTATGATTGGCCATGATGATGATGATGATGATGGAGGGGTCATAAGATCAAGTTTATGGGAGGACTGGGTGCATGGTAATGTAGCAAACAAGTTGAGTTTTTTACAGTTTACATTATTGGAAAAGCAGCTTCTAACCTTTCTTCAGAGTTGGGAATACTAATTTGCAAAAGAGTAAGAACCCATTTCTCCAAACCTCCCTAATGGTGTGGGGTAACGTGCGAATATGAGAGAGAGAGAGTAAGAAGAACAAGAGAAAGAGTTGAGAGATGGGAAGGTGGAAGGGTTGGGTCGGGGTTTGGTGGTGGGAACACGTCATTGTCTTCAAGTCCCGACAAAGTATCGAATGCCAAGACAAAGGAGAGAAGCCTGGAACATTTCACTACCCAAAAACCAAGCCCCCTCTTCCCCAACTAGGCTAACCACCCCCCAAAAAGGGCCAGGGGGCCGCAACCCCATTTCCTTTTCTTTCAAGTCTTTCAGTCAAACACTGTTTTTGGCTCTGCTGCCTGCCCATTTTTCGGTGCACATCTTTCTATTATTTTGTTTGTCCCCTTTTTGATCCTTTTCTTTTGTTTCTTTTTTCGGGTTACCAAAGCATGCTGAGGTTTCTACTAGCTTCTCCCATACAGAATAAAGAAAGCAAAGAAAGCTGGCCCTAGACCCTAGTTTCTACACGTTTCTGTACATGGAATTCTGGCAATGGATTGAAATGGAATCAAAGCATCGATGATGATTAGTGACGACACCAGTGGCTCTGCCAATTACCCTTTGATTCAATTCCTTTCTTTTCACAATCCAAAGTATCAAATTCTAGCATTTATGATCTCTCCTAATTGACTGAAAAAAATATATATAATTTTCTACATTAAGTAAAAGTGAAATTACATTCAGAAAATAAACCCAACACATGGTCTAAAGCTAATTGTAAAAAGTGCCAAAGGGGAGAGATGACTGACGTTTGTAATTAATTATAGAGATAATTTCATTAATTCCAACTTATATATATATATATAATTTTTAAAAAATAAAACAATGAAAAAAAAAACTTAGACATACACAATTATCAGTTATTGCCATTATATTGTACACTGACAAAATGAGCAGTATTTATTATGTAATGAGAAGAAATAAAATTACAGTCCAACTTCCTCGAGTGTAGTTTTGAATTTAGGTTCAACCATTAATTGTATATTCAAAACATTGAATGTATATATAAAAAAAATAGTAAAAAATGAACTAAAAGATGTTAAATCAATTTATATAAATGTTTATATTTGATAAAATATTTTATACAATATCCGTTAACCGACATACGGTTGATAAAATAATTAAATTTAACATAATTTAAAATTTTTATTTTAAATTTTTTAAAGTTTTTGCATTTACACATTTATGACTTGATATTCTATAATTAAGTAATGTTATATGAGTGTTGTGCACAAATAGTACATCAGATATATATACCGACAGTGAATCCAACAATTAACGCCTTAAGTTCTTGACTAAATAATTGTAGCAATTAATCAAGTAATTAGAGGTTTATCCAACAACAAAACTTCCATTATTAATTGCGTTTGAACTTAATAAAACGATCATTAATTGAAGACCTAATTATTTAGGTATATCATCAAAGATCCTTCAAGAGTCTTGGCCCTTCCTTTAGCTATCAAAATAAATGCCAAGTAATTGTAAGCATTATTATATCATTGAATGGAAGTTCAGATTGATACGATTCTTTGCACGTTCGATTTCGTACACACAAGATTAGTACATCCCCACATTTAATACTTGGCCATATGATTAACTTGTTACTGACATCAATGGGTAAAAGGTGCGTACTGATCTCACTTGGTTCAGTTCATGAACATTTTTATTTTACTGGTCTTCATTTATGGTTTTTCTTTAAAAAAAAAAAATCCAGAATTACGGAGAGACGGGATTGGTTTTATGAAATATACATAATAAAAAAAGGGTTTTTACTTGTTTGTGAATCCGGGAGTAATTTAAAGAAAAACTTTGGATTTACTGTTATGCTTAGAATGATGTTGAATTAAATTTACTATCTATCTTTGAACGAGGTACAATTTTATTATTATACTTTTTAATTATATTTTAAAAAATAATAAAAAACTCAAAATATTTTGTAAAAGATTCACTTATTCCTTCGGAAAGATTTTTTTTTATTATTTAGTTTTAATATTTTTGAACCTAATTAAAAAATTACATGTATAACTGATAAATTTGATTTATCATCTTGGCTAAGATAGTAAATTTAAACTTTATCCCAGTAATTAATTTAGGTAAAATCTTTAATAAATATACACGTATTTCCTAAACCTTGTACGGATTTTTTCAACTAAGTTGATAATTATAAATAGATAATTTTTTTATTGAAATTTTTAAAATAAATAAATATAAAAAAAATTCTTATCTAAGTAATTCATCCAAAAAGGAAATAGAAATATAAAACAAAAAGTATTTTTGTAATTTTATATACTTTGCGTATGGCTAGGTAGCCAGCCCAATTTATTTCATCCTCAACCCTTGGCCCAATCTTAAGCTACCATATTTGGACAAAAGGTTGGTCCGGTCCGGTTTTTAACCCGACAGGATCTCCAATTTGCCGCGTGTCGGAAGAAGTAACTGAAAAACAAAAATCATTATCCATATCTTTGCCATAGCATTGTCAGAGAGCCAACAAGAAAGGGAGAAAAATGGCTCTTCTCTGTCATTGTAACAATGTTTCCTTTTCTTCCAAGCAATTTCCACTGAGAAAACCACCCAAGTCCCCTCTTTGCTTCATTAAAGCTCACTCTTTCTTTAACTATCCTACACCCAAGGTGCATTTGACAACCCTTTTTCACTCTGTCATTTCACTTTCTTTTTGGGTTTGTTTTGGTTAATTTAAGGATTGTTTTGGACAGGTTTTTGAGGAGAAACTTGAAAAGGTTTCATTTTCTTTAGGAGAATCATTTTCAAAGGGTAGCTTGCTTGCCCTTGTCTCTGCTTCTATCCTCTTTGTAGATCCTGCACTTGCTTTCAAGGTAAATTTTTAGAATTGCAGCTCTAATAATGTTCAATTTTTTTCCTTGCCCTCAGAAGTTGTATGTGATCTTGAAAGACTTGCAAAAGATTTGTTATCTGAAGCACAAGAGTTTGATCCACCTGAAATTGGGTTGTTCCTATCTTAGATATAGCTAGCCTCAATATGATAATTCAAACTACTCATTTTTGCTCTCTTTGTAATTGGTTTTCTTAGTAAATAACTAAAGCAGAATTATGCTTCAGGTGATTCAATATTTTTTGTTTTGCTCCATGATTTCCGATAAAATTGTAATTCAGATTCGTGATCTATGTCTTTTGTTTGGGCAATGTGCATTTATTAAAAGGGAGGAGGGCCTTATGGGGCTGAAGTGACGAGGGGACAGGACTTAACGGGTAAAGATTTTAGTGGAAAGACTTTGATCAAGCAAGATTTTAAGACGGTATTGCTCTTTTCGACTAATTGAAATGTATGTGTGCATATGTTAATATTCAATCTGTTATGCTCATTGAGTGTCTTTGTCCTATACTCCAGTCCATCCTACGACAAGCCAATTTCAAAGGCGCAAAGTTGCTGGGTGCTAGCTTCTTTGATGCTGATTTGACAGGTTTCTCAAACTATTTTATGCATTTCCCTATTTGGAATGTATAACTTGCCATGGTGATTGAAGAATTCCCTATGTTCGTATCATCTTTAAAGATAGAATTTGATGTGACTTTGAAGTATCGATGATTATGGTGAAGCTTGTTTTAAGGCCTTAAAGCAGTTAGGGCTTTTAAACATGCAACAGTTCTATTGTTGGAATATCTGTATTGTTTAAGAGCTAAGGCCATGAGAAGTTGAGAACTTAGTTTATCTGAGCTCATATCCATTTGCCACATTGCAGTAGACCTTGGCCTTGCAGCCTAACCCACATGCCTCATTGGTTTAAGGCCTAGGGTAGTATATCAAGTTTCATCAAAAATAACAACTGTTGTTCATTCCAAATGTTTAGTTAAGTGGTTGTAGTTTGAACTACCAAGTTTCATTGAAAATAACAACTGTTGTTCATTCCAAATGTTTAGTTAAGTGGTTGTAGTTTGGTTAACTCTGCCTCTACATTGAAATGGCATTCGACTTTTTATCATGTTGTCACTTATTTCTAGACTGAAGGTTTCAAAAAATGAAGAGACCAAAGCATAATCAAAGTTAATTTTGGTTGATTTTTGGTTTGAGATGCTTTAACAGCGTCATTTGAAATATTGAGAAGTATGGGATGTTGGTTCTGCAACATGACAGATGTCATAATTTCGTTAGTATATGTTTCAGATAAGTGCATGCCTGCAACTTTGGAATAACATGAACATCTTTGGTTTTTTGATCATTTACCTATTCATTTTGTAAGGATAAACGAAGTAAAAAATGACTTAAAATGGAAAAAAACACGGTTATAATGACTGTTATTGCACTCTCTATCTGCTTTTGAGTATCATCCTTGATCCATTCCTTTAATGGGATTCTTTGATCAATGTCAAGGATATGTTTATAATAAATTAGCTTAACTGCTGTCAATATCATTTATATGTTGAAATATCCAATTGAAAACTTGAAATTGGAATTTTTCTCCTAAAGTTCAAAATTCAATCTTTTTTTCCTTTTTCCTGCTACCAATATCAATTACATTTTTTAAGGGATTACAATTATTGATTTTGTAACATTTTGCGATGAGTCAGGGGCTGACCTTTCAGATGCCGATCTTAGAGGTGCAGATTTTTCTTTGGCAAACGTAGCAAAGGTAATCTTTATCGAATCTTAGGTGCACTTTCTTTTCCTTGTGGAATGCTATTTCAGATTCGTTTGTGTTGTATCTGTTATCAGAAAGATAAGCTATCGTTCTATCAGACAATCTTTTCTTATGAATCTGCACCGTACCTACTGCAGGCAAATTTAAGCAATGCAAACTTGGAAGGTGCACTTACTACTGGGAACACATCATTCAAAGGATCAAATGTAACAGGTGCTGGTATGTAAAAACCTACCAGTTTAATGCAACTTTCAATTAGCTGTATATGGATGCTTTTGAGGATTAATACTTCTGCAAAGCCTAAGGTGTACTGCTAGTTATACCTTGAATGTTGCTTCATTTGTTCATAGTTCTCACTACACATAATCCTTTAGTTTCATGGACCGTGCTTTATTGGTAGTTCAGAACTGTTGGAGTAATTCTTCACTCATTTTTAATTGAATTTTTGTAAAAGGTATCGCACCAACATAGTTCCAATCAGAAGTGAAACATTGATTTTAGGAAACTTTCATGCTCAAAGGTTTCAGATTTGAATGATCTCAACTCAATAAGAGCTCTTGCAAATCATATTATCAGACAAAAGGTCGATTTAGCTGATTTCTTTTGTATAATTAGATTTCACAGATGTGCCTCTGAGAGATGATCAACGTGAATACCTTTGCAAAATTGCAGACGGGTAAGATAGCTCATACCTCTAGGACATATACTTGTCTTGTAATACATGTTTTATGTTTCTATTACTATTGAACTGTCCATGTGGCATTAGGTTGAATCCAACAACTGGAAATGCAACGCGGGACACATTGCTTTGCAACTAGTAGTACATTTCTCATGAATGATCTTCTAGTGAAAAATAGAGAATTGGCACTGCAGCAGTTTTGATTTGAGGTGTGTGTAGCTATTTTGCTGTACCAACTGTCATAGGTGATCAGTCATGTCATTTTCGTCGTTGTCCATGTTGAAGATGCTTGCACTTACTTTGTATGATAAAGTGAGAACGTTTCATGTTCATATATCAGATGAATAAAACTGTAACTCTTTTTAACTCCTGTATATCATCTCAAAAGAAGCCATATACTTTCTCCCTTTACAAAAATAATAATTGATGAAGTCTGGTGCTGATCAATAGCTCCTTCTTAGGCCATATTCTGTTTTTTGGTAGATTTGGGGCAGGATGAGGGGTAAGGGGATTGAAAACTTGGCCTCTCATCCTCCACTCAATGCGTAACAACTAACAACCGTTGGGCCTAATCCATGGAATGTTTAGATGTAATTAACAATAGATGAGGTGAACTGTTATTCACCATATATCACTGGGCCTTCCTTCTACAAGTTGCACAGAGCTTTTATCTTCCAATGGGCAAAAGGAATCGAAAAGAACTCCATGAAGCTTTCCAACCATGTTAAGCATGGTGCTGCGCCAGGAGTGGATGTCGTTTAGTGATCTTTGACTAGAAAGCAACTAACAGGAAACTTTTTCCTGCTTCCTGCTTTCTGCAATGCTTTTCTTTTCCTCTTTCTGGTGATTGTTATCATTGTCTTTTAGCACGGATCTTTTTTAGTGGCTCTGCATATTTTCAGTGCCACTAGCTGGACCACTTATTTTCTTTGGGGATCAAATCCAGACCCTTGCAGTATCATGCACGGTGAAGCTGTTAGGGAGGCTGCCACAATGAAACCATATTGACATGTCGTATTTCCTGTCATTCCCATACTTGGAAAACTGAATTCTGAAAAGAAAACTTTAGTTCCAATTAATTAATGGATTACACTATAGGATAGAGAGAGTCCAAGGAAATTGGACCACTTCTCTTTTCTTAGTTTTGCACATTGGATGCTTCAATATCATCTATTCAAGCATGTCCTACTCATTTTCACTTGAATGCTGCATACAACAAGCAAAAAGTTTCCTCCTTTTTCAAAAAGGTCAAGTATCACTCTCCCGAGTCATTTTTCATCTAAGTTATTCTTGGCAATAGAGATATGCATGCGTGCACGGGCGCGCACTGGAAATAATATGAGAAAAGAAAGGGGAGTCTAGGTTCCTCTACCCGAAAAAAGGCCATTAAAAATCCTAGATACTAATGATACTCTCGTGTAAATGACTATTTACATAAGTAGAAAATTCTCAGGCCTGCACCGACTACCTCTAGATAGTAGTTGTTTCCGATTGTCTGCAATTCCTAATCCTAATTCGCATGCTTCCACTCTTTATGCTTCCTCGATCCATGATCTCGCAGCATTGTCTATGTGGTGCCTGCATATATACAAAAACATCCAGATTATTAGTCGTGCTATTTACATTTCTGGATGTTAAATTGGATGAGACAGCAGAGGTTGAGTAAAGATTCTAAGTCTTGAACTGGGATTGCTCGGTCCAGGGACACATGTTTCTAAGCTGGTATCTGTATTTTGACTGCTTATCCAGTTTAGCTTACCTTTTGCCAATAATCTGGAGCCATCTTCATTGAAGAAACTGTGATGCTGTTCACAGCCATTGCAAGGCCATAGTCTGTTCTATTACAGGTTTTCCCAGACTTGGCTATCTTGTACCTGGTCCGGGTTCCACTGATGCCAACCTCAACCTGGTCCAGGAAATAAATAATTGGCCATTCACACGGGTCAGCTGGCATGGGTCGGGTATTAAATGTGAAAGGTCCATTGCTCCAACTCCTCCATGTCTTAAAAGTCTGCAGTGGCATATGCAGATCAGATGCAGTCACCACCCGTGGATATATCTGAATGGTGTAGCCCCATGCAATTACAATTGACCATTTCCTCTTGCTGTCATAGCAGAAACTTTGCTGGAGGATCCGGCCATGGTCGACCCGGTACCCTTTCATAAGGGTCTTCAAGGAGTCTATCCGGGTCTTGTTGGGGAACATGGGTACCAAGCCGTCAAGGTGGTGAAATGAGACAAGTGGCGCCATAGGATGGGCTGCTAGCAGACCATATGGATCCCCTCTAATATCAAACTGAAAATTTTTATGTGAAAAAATATATATTATTATCATGATTTTCTCAAAAACAATAAAGAATTGGATTCTTTAATATTTCTACAGAGTCAAACACAACCAGAACAAAAAGCAAAAGAGATTAACAAAAATAAAAGTGCAGTCATAACATGGGAACACAATATACATACTTTATATGCATGTTTAATTTATATTATTATCAAAGAAGCAATGGAAACAGCTTTCATGATGAGAGTGGTCATCAAGACTAACTTCTTTCCTTTTCATTATTTTTACTACTCTTTCTTATGAGGTGTGAGGGAAAAGAAAATGTTTTTCAGATGAGCCACGGACAAGAATCAAATTAATATTTACAATGGATCCATTGTCAATACAGTAACCTTAACTAAGGTTTGAACAAATGATTTTCTTCTGCCACATGTCCAATTCACCCTGTTCATCAGTTCATGCTTTCTTTAAATAAGAGAGAGGCAGGTTCAGATGGAGAGAACAAGGAAAGAAAAGAAAATGCATTGAAGCTAGATGCTCAGCAGCATCAAATGGCAATCTAACACCTAACTGAAGTGCATGGACATTAATGCAGAGAAAGGACACAGCAAACTTTAATTTTTTCAGATCCTTAGTTCTTCAACCAGATACTCGGGACCAGACAGGTGGACAAAAAGTAATGGCAAATGCATGGTACATTATATTTCCTTCCTTGTAAAACTTTTCAAAAGAAGAATGGGAAAGTGCTCAGTCAAGTAAAAAGGTAAAAAAAAAAGAGAGTTTATAGTATAAAATGCCACAGATACAAACCATACCCACATGCAAGCTACCACAACAGATCATGTTTTTTTCTCTTTTAAAGCTCTCTAAACCCAACCATTTAGAATGGGGAATGCCCCATTGATGCAAATAGTTGACCACACAAAGAAAAATTTAAGTGAAGATAAGCTTGAGATGGTGACAAGTAGTAGTAGAAACAAACAAGTTATTCTACCCAGCAGCTTCCAACAACTCCAGAGAAATTGACAGAAAAACCAATTAAGCGAACCAGCAGAGATATCTTATCTCACAGATTTGGTCTCTTTGTATGCTTGCCACGTTCCCAGGAAACCCTTTTTTAGGCCCTATCTTTACAACTGTAAAAAACGTGCTGATAATGAAAATTTTGTAGGCCAAAACCTTTATCTGTTGGATACACCCTTCACATGGTTTTCCCAAGGACTTGTTGGCCTGTTCAATTTGTTGGTATCTAAAGGTGGCTGTAAAAATTTAATGGTGGTTGGTCCCCAAAGATGCTTCGTGAAAACCAAGCAGAGATGATAGAAAAACTTTCACAACTTTGTCATCTGAGTTGACAGATAGCAAAACTTTCCCTTACCTGGTGCTATAAAACAATTAACAATTCAACCCTACATTTCTCACTATAACTCTTAGCATTATGCCAACAATTATAGTAAAATTATAAAGATGATTCTATTTTCATGCACATTTTAGCTCATTCAATTATAATAGTATTCATTGAATGCTTCGTTCGGAAGCACAACCCAATGACAAATTGCAGTCATTAGGTAAGAGCCTTTCTTACCGTATTTACAAGGATGACAATAGATACATTGTAATTAGATATCTTATATAATCGAATTCGGATAGAGTTTTGATTTATAATGTCATGTGAAATAGTATCTTAATCATGGAAAATGCTTTAATTAAGGTGTTTTACTTAACTTAATTGGCTTTACCAAAGGAATCTTGAACAGTGAATCTGCAAAGTTAAGATTTGTAAGCTTTAAACATCACATGAAGGAAAGATGGGAAAGCAATCATTAACCAGTGGACCAAAGTCACCAACCAAAGAGCCCAACTCAAAGAGAGAGAAGAAAGAATTCTACACGTGGCAACAAACCCATGAAACGTCGGAGTCCACGGTGAGGAAACTGTCGGGTGAGCCACCGGTTTGTCATATTTTTTACCACAAACCCCATCTCTCCGCAAAAACTCGCCACGTGTAAAACCAAAACATTGATGCCAAAAGAAGAGAAAATCATGGTCATGTCAAGTTAAGAACCAACGTACCTGATGAAACCCGGGTTCTCGGGTGAGTGGCACCCCAATCTCACTGATGCATGCCCATATCCTTTGATCAGAGCCGTAGAAATAATAGTACCTTTCGAGACAACCGTCCAATGCTTTGACTAATTTCTCCGCCAATGGGTAACTCACAGCGAAGCCTCCCCCTCCGAATGCCATGTCGTATGCATGCATTACGTTTTGTTCTACACTCTCCGAGTTTCCTCCGATGTACCACATCTGACGATGATCATATCTCGCTAAGACAGAAACTAAGTTATGAGTGAAAAACACAGTATCATCATCACCCATCACGAACCACCTCACGTTAGGCAACTTCAAGTTAAAACTGTCGTATACTATTCGGGCGATCCGAACGGCATATCTCGAACTCGAATACTTAAACCGGGTCCATTCCGGACCCGATATCCGATAAGGCAACGAAACTCCCGCTTCCGCATCAAAATCGTTAACGGTCCCGGTCTCGTCGGGCTTTTCATCAAGCCAGAAAAACCCGCGAGTGGATTCCACGTCCCACCAGAGCGAACTAAAAGCGCGTCGTTCTTTCCACGTCTTGGCTGAGCCACCGATGCCGAAGAGGAGATGCGAGATGTTGGTCGGGGAATTGTCGGGCGTTTCGGAGCCCATTTTCCGGTTCAGGGAAGTGAACCGAATAAACGGGTATGGCCGGTTCGAGAAGGAGACGTAAAGGACGAGAGCAATGGAGATGAAGAGGCAAATGAGAAGGGCGATTCGGGTGATGAGCACGAGCATGTCACGTGGCTTCTCCGGGTAGATGAAGAACGCCGTCGTTTTCAGAAGATCCTGTCGTGGACTCATCTTGCTTTTCTCTTCCGGTAAACTGACAGAAGCTGGGGAAACGGAAAGAAGAAGGAAAGGGATACAGCTTTTCCTCCGCTTCTTCTTCTTCTTGGTTAAGACACGAAGACTGTGAATTCAAAATGATGATGCTAAGCTGGCTTTGATTTTTAAAGAGCTTTTTGGTTTAGGATTAAGGTGGTTAATCATGGTGTTTAGAGAGAGTTTAACTGTTAATGAGTTTACTGTGGGTAATTAAATTTTTAATTAATTGAAAAAAAAAGTCAAATAAAATGGGAAAACATTCGGCGTGGGAAACATGTTCTTATGATATTTGTTGAAAATGACTATAAAGAATTGAAAATGATGATGATAAGCCCTACTACTACTTAACTTTACAGTATTATTTGAAATGCTTCAATCTTCCTCCGTCTTATATTCCCCTCCTGAATTGTTAAATATATTCAACAATTTTAGCGTCATTAATCACACATATAAAATTTATTGTATTTTTTTATTTTATAAAAATTAAATACGAGTAATGACAAAATAAAAAATATAGAATTCGAATTCCTCTTCTTCAAATATAAAAAAAAATTAATATATGATTCAATTTCATTGTTGTGAATCACACATATAAAATTTATTATGATTTTTTAAAAAATATATAAAAATTAAATGAGTGACAGAAAATTATGAATAATAAGTATAAAACATATTATTGGATTTCATTGCCATTAATCACATCTATGAAATTCATTGTGGGTTTTTTTTAAATCATAGAAACTAGGTATGAATGACGATAAATTATGAATAAATAAACATATAAATATGGTTCAATTTTGTCTACGTATAAAATTTATTACAATTTTTTTAATGCATAGAAATTAGATAACATATGATTTGGTTCCTTGTGATGCAAAAGCCCTTAGCCGATTCAATCCTTCAAAAGACAAAATATTGCTTTCACGACAATAAAGGGAAGTCAATGAATAATAAAGATGATTAATCAATCGTGTTTTGACCGGGTTAGATCAAAGAAAATGAAAGAGTTGAAGGAAATAATAAAGACAAAAGCGTATGGGACTTGGCATGGATCTTGATAGAATTATATATCGAGTTATGAAATTATTGAGATAATTGTATTGGGATAATCTTTTACATAAATGACCGTGGAAGGGATACTTAAACATAGTAGAACACTGGGGTTTTCATTTTAATTAACAGAGACATCTGCCTCCAAAAATAATATATCAAATTAAACCATTAACAGGTGAACTAAAGCTGAATGTTGATGGTATTTTAAAAGATAATTTTAAAAAAATTGTTGGTGGCGAAATTCTCAGAAACCATACGGGTACTCTCATTCTTGGTCCAAATAACTCATTGTAGGCAAAATTACTAGCACTACGATAACGTTTGGTATGAGAAAAGTGAGAGCCCATTCCTTGCAATATATCTAATTAAATTATATTACAATATTTATTTTACAACAGACCACTGTAATGTAAGATTGCAATACAATCACATTACAACTAAAAGATATAATGTGATTGCAGTCCAAAATTAATGCAATCGCATTATATTGTACTCTGTAATATTGTTAGAGACATTTTTACCCTTTAACTTTATTATTTTGTTAAAAACATTTTGTAATGTTATAATTAAAATAAAAAATATTAAAATAAAACATATAATATAAGAATTATAAATTAAAATAAAATAAAATATAAGAAATTAAAATTTATATAATAGAGGTAAATGAAATTAAAATAAAATATATAATATAAAAAATTATATTAAAGAAATGAAAATAAAATATATAAGGTTATAATAAAAAATAAAAATAAAATATATTTAAGAGATGAGATTATATAAAAATTAACAATAAAAAATACAAGTATATTAAACTTGCATTTTAATAAATAGGGATAATTTTGAAAATTAGTATTATATTCCTAGCAAAATACTTGTAAACAAAATGCTGTAATGTTATCTTTTCTGCATTTTAATAATTATTTTACTTATATACCAAACACTGTAATGTTGTTTTCTCTACAATCACATTACCTATAATCACATTGCATTATAAAATACCAAACATTACCTACATGGAGGCTTTCTCCTATGCATTGAGCTCATGTGACGAGAGTGTGGATAGAAATGGATGCCAAAGTGGCTGTTCAGATGATTAAGGATGACCATAATATTCACATCAGATATGTTATTTGCTAGGGTCGATTCGAAAATGTTTGAAAGGCATGTCCTTTAGAATTTTGCACATTCATAGAGAAGGGAACTAAATAGCTAATTTTTTTATCCAACCATGAGTACACACACCAAAGTCTACTAATTATTTCCCCAGGTAAAATGTGAGTTTTGAGAAATTCTTAGATTATTATTCGTTTTAAAAAATGTAAAAGAGTAGTATTCTTAATTTATTTTTATTATCATTTTCCACTATTTTTAGAATTTTGTAAAAAAGGATTTTTTTTTCTTTACGACAGCATCCAGAAATATGCATGTAAAGTAAAATCTTCTTTATGCTTTAATTTTTTTTTTTTGTGCTCATTTAAATTCGGAGGTAAGGTTATGTCACCCTCCCATGTGTATGCTTTTATTTTCCTTATTAATAAAACATTAACAATGAGCCTGCGATAACATTCCAGCATAAAAAAAAAAAACGAAAGAAATTTTGTTCGTTGACTTTGACTTCTCCCTCCAAATCTTCGACCAAAAAGTAATTATCAACGGCCTAACAATTTTATATGGGCCTAGTTTTGGGCCTTACCTCCAGAGAAAACAGGGTATCCCCTCTTAGTTATCACTGTCTTGCAACTCTCAATTGGGGTTCGGTCTGAGGGCTGATGGCTATAGTTCCGATAGGGAGGCATATGGGCTTGGAATTTGCAACTTAGGCAACAACAAAGAAAAGGGCTAATGCCTTGATTGGACCTGTTTGTTGAGCCAGGGCCGGTTCCCTCATGTCTAGCCCTAAGGCTTGGCCTGATTTGAAACGAGGTCGAAAATCAAAACAGAATTTTTAACTCGGGGTCCGATCTAGCTCGATCCTACTTTAATTTTAAAATATAATTAAAAAACGACATTGAATGTGGGTTCGGACTCATATTTTTAATACCTTAAACAGGTCACTTGATCCATAAACATCTCTAGTCCTCACGGTGCATGTGATGATCTATGTTTATTTATTTTTTAATTAAGAGAAAGAGATTCAATCTCTCCTTTTTAAACAAAAAAATATGTATTAATCAATAAATCAAATGTTTAAGTGCGCATATGATGATCTGTATACTCCCTTAAACACCAATAATTGTGAAAGAAAGAAGAGCAAAATTTAACTTGTAATCTCTATTATTATCAGCTTTCTTGGCAACATCAACAACCTTTTTAATAATCTTATCATCAAATGCATTTTCAAGATACATATTTTCATGTCCAAAACATGCTGATGTGTACTTTCTCTATGGTGTTGATTGATAAGATATTAATATATGCCTTTGAAAAGCTTAACCCACCAGCTAACATTTCCCTCAGCTTACATTAAACTATATACAATATGAAAGAGACCTGCTTTCAATCTATATATATCAATGAAAACTTGTGCTATAGTCCTTGGGAATAGTTAGTATTCATGACTATATATAAACATTAGCTTTTCAAATTAATAGTCAAGTCTGTCAGTGTTTTCATTCCAGAAAAATTCTCAGCAAATGTCATATGATACAAGAAATAGCATCAAAAATAGTTATTATAATCTATAGTTTCAAGATCAATGTAACAATTATAATCAATTAAAATCTAGAAATATTATTGTATATTATGTCATCACTTGATCTTTCGCAGTCACAAATATATATATATATAGATATATATTATATATATATTTTATATACGCTCCATTATCGATCTATATTAATAAATATAATTTGATTTTTTTAAGTAACCCATTTGTTGGTTTGCAATCAAGTCATAATAAAACTTTGATTCTATATTTTCAAATGTGCCTTCTCCCAAACAAGTTGAAGAATGAAGACATTCTAGGTAGAATCTATCGGTACAAGACAATGTTTCCTTAAAGAAAGAGGGGAAAAGTCTTCAATAGTCTATGATTCAGATTATTAAAGTATTATAAATCTTCCTTCTCTCTTATTGTTTAAGCTTTCGGAATTATGCAAAGCTTGACCCAGCTCCCCCAAAGAAGAAATAAATACATTAAATTGTGTATTTTGGAGTTATATGGGTCTTGGCTATGCATGAAAAGGGAATCATTTCGTGGCAAGTTGTCAAAATTTAGTTCAAGCAAAGATATGGAAGAAAGAAGATAAGGACCTGTGATGATCAGCTTATGTCATTCCTCATATGCCTAATCAAGCTAAGAAACCCAGTTTTCATTAACTAGCTAGAGGCTTAATTACCAGCTTGATTGGTAAATAATTGCACTTAAACTTAATATATATATATATATAT